>NW_027256957.1:0-152857 GCF_029215685.1 Pituophis catenifer annectens | reverse complement strand
AAATGTTATTATTAGCTGTTTTTAAAAATCGAGTGTTTTTTGCTGCCCGAGGAAGAAAACGCGTGATGCCGCGGTCAGAAAAAAAAGCTGCCCAGGACGAAAAAATTTTTTTTCCTCAAATGCAATAACGGATGCTAGAATGTGATTCGGGGTGGAATTCCATGTTTAAAAATGTTATTATTAGCTGTTTTTAAAAATCGAGTGTTTTTGCTGCCCGAGGAAGAAAACGCGTGATGCCGCGGTGAGAAAAAAAAGCTGCCGAGGAGCAAAAAAATTTTTTTTCTCAAATGTAATAACGGATGCTAGAATGTGATTCGGGGTGGAATTCCATGTCTAAAAATGTTATTATTATCTGTTTTTAAAAATCGAGTGTTTATGGTGCCTGTGGAAGAAAACGCGTGATGCCGCGGTCAGAAAAAAAGCTGCCGAGGAGCAAAAAAATTTTTTTTTCTCAAATGTACTAACGGATGCTAGAATGTGATTCGGGGGTGGAATTCCATGTCTAAAAATGTTATTATTAGCTGTTTTTAAAAATCGGAGTGTTTTTGCTGCCCGAGGAAGAAAACGCGTGATGCCGCGGTCAGAAAAAAAGCTTGCCCAGGACGAAAAAATTTTTTTTCCTCAAATGCAATAACGGATGCTAGAATGTGATTCGGGGTGGAATTCCATGTTTAAAAATGTTATTATTAGCTGTTTTTAAAAATCGAGTGTTTTTGCTGACCGAGGAAGAAAAGGCGTGATGCCGCGGTCAGAAAAAAAGCTGCGAAGGAGGAAAAATTTTTTTTTTCTCAAATGTAATAACGGATGCTAGAATGTGATTCGGGGTGGGAATTCCATGTTTAAAAATGTTATTATTAGCTGTTTTTAAAAATCGAGTGTTTATGCTGCCCGAGGAAGAAAACGCGTGATGCCGCGGTCAGAAAAAAAGCTGCCCAGGACGAAAAAAAAATTTTTTTCTCAAATGTAATAACGGATGCTAGAATGTGATTCGGGGTGGAATTCCATGTTTAAAAATGTTATTATTAGCTGTTTTTAAAAATCGAGTGTTTTTTGCTGCCCGAGGAAGAAAACGCGTGATGCCGCGGTCAGAAAAAAAGCTGCCGAGGAGCAAAAAAAATGTTTTTTCTCAAATGTAATAACGGATGCTAGAATGTGATTCGGGGTGGAATTCCATGTCTAAAAATATTATTATTAGCTGTTTTTAAAAATCGAGTGTTTTTTGCTGCCCGAGGTAGAAAACGCGTGATGCCGCGGTCAGAAAAAAAGCTGCCCAGGAGGAAAAAAATTTTTTTTTTCTCAAATGTAATAACGGATGCTAGAATGTGATTCGGGGTGGAATTCCATGTCTAAAAATGTTATTATTAGCTGTTTTTAAAAATAGAGTGTTTTTGCTGCCCGAGGAAGAAAACGCGTGATGCCGCGGTCAGAAAAAAAGCTTCCCACGAGCAAAAAATTTTTTTTCCTCAAATGCAATAACGGATGCTAGAATGTGATTCGGGGTGGAATTCCATGTTTAAAAATGTTATTATTAGCTGTTTTTAAAAATCGAGTGTTTTTGCTGCCCGAGGAAGAAAACGCGTGATGCCGCGGTCAGAAAAAAAGCTGCCCAGGATGAAAAAAATTTTTTTTTCTCAAATGTAATAACGGATGCTAGAATGTGATTCGGGGTGGAATTCCATGTCTAAAAATGTTATTATTAGCTGTTTTTAAAAATAGAGTGTTTTTGCTGCCCGAGGAAGAAAACGCGTGATGCCGCGGTCAGAAAAAAAGCTGCCGAGGAGCAAAAAAAATTTTTTTCTCAAATGTAATAACGGATGCTAGAATGTGATTTGGGGTGGAATTCCATGTCTAAAAATGTTATTATTAGCTGTTTTTAAAAATCGAGTGTTTTTGCTGCCCGAGGAAGAAAATGCGTGATGCCGCGGTCAGAAAAAAAGCTGCCCAGGACGAAAAATTTTTTTTTTTCTCAAATGTAATAACGGATGCTAGAATGTGATTCGGGGTGGAATTCCATGTCTAAAAATGTTATTATTATCTGTTTTTAAAAATCGAGTGTTTTTGCTGCCCGAGGAAGAAAACGCGTGATGCCGCGGTCAGAAAAAAAGCTGCCGAGGAGCAAAAAATTTTTTTTTCTCAAATGTAATAACGGATGCTAGAATGTGATTCGGGGTGGAATTCCATGTCTAAAAATGTTATTATTATCTGTTTTTAAAAATAGAGTGTTTTTGCTGCCCGAGGAAGAAAACGCGTGATGCCGCGGTCAGAAAAAAAGCTGCCCAGGAGCAAAAAAAATTTTTTTTTCTCAAATGTAATAACGGATGCTAGAATGTGATTCGGGGGTGGAATTCCATGTCTAAAAATGTTATTATTAGCTGTTTTTAAAAATCGAGTGTTTTTGCTGCCCGAGGAAGAAAACGCGTGATGCCGCGGTCAGAAAAAAAGCTGCCGAGGAGCAAAAAATTTTTTTTCCTCAAATAACGGATGCTATAATGTGATTCGGGGTGGAATTCCATGTCTAAAAATGTTATTATTAGCTGTTTTTAAAAATCGAGTGTTTTTGGTGCCCGAGGAAGAAAACGCGTGATGCCGCGGTCAGAAAAAAAGCTGCGAAGGAGGAAAATTTTTTTTTTTCTCAAATGCAATAACGGATGCTAGAATGTGATTCGGGGTGGAATTCCATGTTTAAAAATGTTATTATTAGCTGTTTTTAAAAATCGAGTGTTTTTGCTGCCCGAGGAAGAAAACGCGTGATGCCGCGGTGAGAAAAAAAGCTGCCGAGGAGCAAAAAAATTTTTTTTTCTCAAATGTAATAACGGATGCTAGAATGTGATTCGGGGTGGAATTCCATGTCTAAAAATGTTATTATTATCTGTTTTTAAAAATCGAGTGTTTATGGTGCCTGTGGAAGAAAACGCGTGATGCCGCGGTCAGAAAAAAAGCTGCGAAGGAGGAAAAATTTTTTTTTTCTCAAATGTAATAACGGATGCTAGAATGTGATTCGGGGTGGAATTCCATGTTTAAAAATGTTATTATTATCTGTTTTTAAAAATCGAGTGTTTTTTGCTGCCCGAGGAAGAAAACGCGTGATGCCGCGGTCAGAAAAAAAGCTGCCCAGGACGAAAAAATTTTTTTTCCTCAAATGCAATAACGGATGCTAGAATGTGATTCGGGGTGGAATTCCATGTTTAAAAATGTTATTATTAGCTGTTTTTAAAAATCGAGTGTTTTTGCTGCCCGAGGAAGAAAACGCGTGATGCCGCGGTCAGAAAAAAAGCTGCGAAGGAGGAAAAAATTTTTTTTTCTCAAATGTAATAATGGATGCTAGAATGTGATTCGGGGTGGAATTCCATGTCTAAAAATGTTATTATTATCTGTTTTTAAAAATCGAGTGTTTATGCTGCCCGAGGAAGAAAACGCGTGATGCCGCGGTCAGAAAAAAAGCTGCCCAGGACGAAAAAAAATTTTTTTTCTCAAATGTAATAACGGATGCTAGAATGTGATTCGGGGTGGAATTCCATGTTTAAAAATGTTATTATTAGCTGTTTTTAAAAATCGAGTGTTTTTGCTGCCCGAGGAAGAAAACGCGTGATGCCGCGGTCAGAAAAAAAGCTGCCGAGGAGCAAAAAAATGTTTTTTCTCAAATGTAATAACGGATGCTAGAATGTGATTCGGGGTGGAATTCCATGTCTAAAAATATTATTATTAGCTGTTTTTAAAAATCGAGTGTTTTTGCTGCCCGAGGTAGAAAACGCGTGATGCCGCGGTCAGAAAAAAAGCTGCCCAGGAGGAAAAAAAATTTTTTTTTCTCAAATGTAATAACGGATGCTAGAATGTGATTCGGGGTGGAATTCCATGTCTAAAAATGTTATTATTAGCTGTTTTTAAAAATAGAGTGTTTTTGCTGCCCGAGGAAGAAAACGCGTGATGCCGCGGTCAGAAAAAAAGCTTCCCACGAGCAAAAAATTTTTTTTCCTCAAATGCAATAACGGATGCTAGAATGTGATTCGGGGTGGAATTCCATGTTTAAAAATGTTATTATTAGCTGTTTTTAAAAATCGAGTGTTTTTGCTGCCCGAGGAAGAAAACGCGTGATGCCGCGGTCAGAAAAAAAGCTGCCCAGGATGAAAAAAAATTTTTTTTCTCAAATGTAATAACGGATGCTAGAATGTGATTCGGGGTGGAATTCCATGTCTAAAAATGTTATTATTAGCTGTTTTTAAAAATAGAGTGTTTTTGCTGCCCGAGGAAGAAAATGCGTGATGCCCGCGGTCAGAAAAAAAGCTGCCCAGGAGCAAAAAATTTTTTTTTCTCAAATGTAATAACGGATACTAGAATGTGATTCGGGGTGGAATTCCATGTCTAAAAATGTTATTATTAGCTGTTTTTAAAAATCGAGTGTTTTTGCTGCCCGAGGAAGAAAACGCGTGATGCCGCGGTCAGAAAAAAAGCTGCCGAGGAGCAAAAAATTTTTTTTTCTCAAATGTACTAACGGATGCTAGAATGTGATTCGGGGTGGAATTCCATGTTTAAAAATGTTATTATTAGCTGTTTTTAAAAATCGAGTGTTTTTGCTGCCCGAGGAAGAAAACGCGTGATGCCCTGCGGTCAGAAAAAAAGCTGCCCAGGAGCAAAAAAATTTTTTTTTTTCTCAAATGTAATAACGGATGCTAGAATGTGATTCGGGGTGGAATTCCATGTCTAAAAATGTTGTTATTATCTGTTTTTAAAAATCGAGTGTTTTTGCTGCCCGAGGAAGAAAACGCGTGATGCCGCGGTCAAAAAAAAAGCTGCCGAGGAGCAAAAAATATTTTTTTCTCAAATGTACAAACGGATGCTAGAATGTGATTCGGGGTGGAATTCCATGTCTAAAAATGTTATTATTAGCTGTTTTTAAAAATCGAGTGTTTTTGCTGCCCGAGGAAGAAAACGCGTGATGCCGCGGTCAGTAAAAAAGCTGCCCAGGACGAAAAAAAATTTTTTTTCTCAAATGTAATAACGGATGCTAGAATGTGATTCGGGGTGGAATTCCATGTTTAAAAATGTTATTATTAGCTGTTTTTAAAAATCGAGTGTTTTTGCTGCCCGAGGAAGAAAACGCGTGTTGCCCGCGGTCAGAAAAAAAGCTGCCCAGGAGCAAAAAAAATTTTTTTTTCTCAAATGTAATAACGGATGCTAGAATGTGATTCAGGGTGGAATTCCATGTTTAAAAATGTTATTATTAGCTGTTTTTAAAAATCGAGTGTTTTTGGTGCCCGAGGAAGAAAACGCGTGATGCCGCGGTCAGAAAAAAAGCTGCCCAGGAGTAAAAAAATTTTTTTTTCTCAAATGTAATAACGGATGCTAGAATGTGATTCGGGGTGGAATTCCATGTTTAAAAATGTTATTATTAGCTGTTTTTAAAAATCGAGTGTTTTTGCTGCCCGAGGAAGAAAACGCGTGATGCCGCGGTCAGAAAAAAAGCTGCCGAGGAGCAAAAAAAATTTTTTTCTCAAATGTAATAACGGATGCTAGAATGTGATTCGGGGTGGAATTCCATGTCTAAAAATGTTATTATTAGCTATTTTTAAAAATCGAGTGGTTTTGCTGCCCGAGGAAGAAAACGCGTGATGCCGCGGTCAGAAAAAAAGCTGCCGAGGAGCAAAAAAATTTTTTTTCTCAAATGTACTAACGGATGCTAGAATGTGATTCGGGGTGGAATTCCATGTCTAAAAATGTTATTATTAGCTGTTTTTAAAAATCGAGTGTTTTTGCTGCCCGAGGAAGAAACCGCGTGATGCCGCGGTCAGAAAAAAAGCTGCCGAGGAGCAAAAAAATTTTTTTTCTCAAATGTAATAACGGATGCTAGAATGTGATTCGGGGTGGAATTCCATGTCTAAAAATGTTATTATTAGCTGTTTTTAAAAATAGAGTGTTTTTGGTGCCCGAGGAAGAAAACGCGTGATGCCGCGGTCAGAAAAAAAGCTGCCCAGGAGCAAAAACATTTTTTTCCTCAAATGCAATAACGGATGCTAGAATGTGATTCGGGGTGGAATTCCATGTTTAAAAATGTTATTATTAGCTGTTTTTAAAAATCGAGTGTTTTTGCTGCCCGAGGAAGAAAAGGCGTGATGCCGCGGTGAGAAAAAAAGCTGCCGAGGAGCAAAAAAATTTTTTTTCTCAAATGTAATAACGGATGCTAGAATGTGATTCGGGGTGGAATTCCATGTCTAAAAATGTTATTATTATCTGTTTTTAAAAATCGAGTGTTTATGGTGCCTGTGGAAGAAAACGCGTGATGCCGCGGTCAGAAAAAAAGCTGCCCAGGAGCAAAAAAATTTTTTTTTCTCAAATGTAATAACGGATGCTAGAATGTGATTCGGGGTGGAATTCCATGTCTAAAAATGTTGTTATTATCTGTTTTTAAAAATCGAGTGTTTTTGCTGCCCGAGGAAGAAAACGCGTGATGCCGCGGTCAAAAAAAAAGCTGCCGAGGAGCAAAAAATATTTTTTTCTCAAATGTACTAACGGATGCTAGAATGTGATTCGGGGTGGAATTCCATGTTTAAAAATGTTATTATTAGCTGTTTTTAAAAATCGAGTGTTTTTGCTGCCCGAGGAAGAAAACGCGTGATGCCGCGGTCAGAAAAAAAGCTGCCGAGGAGCAAAAAAAATTTTTTTCTCAAATGTAATAACGGATGCTAGAATGTGATTCGGGGTGGAATTCCATGTCTAAAAATGTTATTATTAGCTATTTTTAAAAATCGAGTGGTTTTGCTGCCCGAGGAAGAAAACGCGTGATGCCGCGGTCAGAAAAAAAGCTGCCGAGGAGCAAAAAAATTTTTTTTCTCAAATGTACTAACGGATGCTAGAATGTGATTCGGGGGTGGAATTCCATGTCTAAAAATGTTATTATTAGCTGTTTTTAAAAATCGAGTGTTTTTGCTGCCCGAGGAAGAAACCGCGTGATGCCGCGGTCAGAAAAAAAGCTGCCGAGGAGCAAAAAAATTTTTTTTCTCAAATGTAATAACGGATGCTAGAATGTGATTCGGGGTGGAATTCCATGTCTAAAAATGTTATTATTAGCTGTTTTTAAAAATAGAGTGTTTTTGGTGCCCGAGGAAGAAAACGCGTGATGCCGCGGTCAGAAAAAAAGCTGCCCAGGAGCAAAAACATTTTTTTCCTCAAATGCAATAACGGATGCTAGAATGTGATTCGGGGTGGAATTCCATGTTTAAAAATGTTATTATTAGCTGTTTTTAAAAATCGAGTGTTTTTGCTGCCCGAGGAAGAAAAGGCGTGATGCCGCGGTGAGAAAAAAAGCTGCCGAGGAGCAAAAAAATTTTTTTTCTCAAATGTAATAACGGATGCTAGAATGTGATTCGGGGTGGAATTCCATGTCTAAAAATGTTATTATTATCTGTTTTTAAAAATCGAGTGTTTATGGTGCCTGTGGAAGAAAACGCGTGATGCCGCGGTCAGAAAAAAAGCTGCCGAGGAGCAAAAAAATTTTTTTTCTCAAATGTACTAACGGATGCTAGAATGTGATTCGGGGTGGAATTCCATGTCTAAAAATGTTATTATTAGCTGTTTTTAAAAATCGAGTGTTTTTGCTGCCCGAGGAAGAAAACGCGTGATGCCGCGGTCAGAAAAAAAGCTGCCCAGGACGAAAAAATTTTTTTTCCTCAAATGCAATAACGGATGCTAGAATGTGATTCGGGGTGGAATTCCATGTTTAAAAATGTTATTATTAGCTGTTTTTAAAAATCGAGTGTTTTTGGTGCCTGTGGAAGAAAACGCGTGATGCCGCGGTCAGAAAAAAAGCTGCGAAGGAGGAAAAATTTTTTTTTTTCTCAAATGTAATAACGGATGCTAGAATGTGATTCGGGGTGGAATTCCATGTTTAAAAATGTTATTATTATCTGTTTTTAAAAATCGAGTGTTTTTGCTGCCCGAGGAAGAAAACGCGTGATGCCGCGGTCAGAAAAAAAGCTGCCCAGGACGAAAAAATTTTTTTTTCCTCAAATGCAATAACGGATGCTAGAATGTGATTCGGGGTGGAATTCCATGTTTAAAAATGTTATTATTAGCTGTTTTTAAAAATCGAGTGTTTTTGCTGCCCGAGGAAGAAAACGCGTGATGCCGCGGTCAGAAAAAAAGCTGCGAAGGAGGAAAAATTTTTTTTTTCTCAAATGTAATAATGGATGCTAGAATGTGATTCGGGGTGGAATTCCATGTCTAAAAATGTTATTATTATCTGTTTTTAAAAATCGAGTGTTTATGCTGCCCGAGGAAGAAAACGCGTGATGCCGCGGTCAGAAAAAAAGCTGCCCAGGACGAAAAAAAATTTTTTTTCTCAAATGTAATAACGGATGCTAGAATGTGATTCGGGGTGGAATTCCATGTTTAAAAATGTTATTATTAGCTGTTTTTAAAAATCGAGTGTTTTTGCTGCCCGAGGAAGAAAACGCGTGATGCCGCGGTCAGAAAAAAAGCTGCCGAGGAGCAAAAAAATGTTTTTTCTCAAATGTAATAACGGATGCTAGAATGTGATTCGGGGTGGAATTCCATGTCTAAAAATATTATTATTAGCTGTTTTTAAAAATCGAGTGTTTTTGCTGCCCGAGGTAGAAAACGCGTGATGCCGCGGTCAGAAAAAAAGCTGCCCAGGAGGAAAAAAATTTTTTTTTTCTCAAATGTAATAACGGATGCTAGAATGTGATTCGGGGTGGAATTCCATGTCTAAAAATGTTATTATTAGCTGTTTTTAAAAATAGAGTGTTTTTGCTGCCCGAGGAAGAAAACGCGTGATGCCGCGGTGAGAAAAAAAGCTTCCCACGAGCAAAAAATTTTTTTTCCTCAAATGCAATAACGGATGCTAGAATGTGATTCGGGGTGGAATTCCATGTTTAAAAATGTTATTATTAGCTGTTTTTAAAAATCGAGTGTTTTTGCTGCCCGAGGAAGAAAACGCGTGATGCCGCGGTCAGAAAAAAAGCTGCCCAGGATGAAAAAAAATTTTTTTTCTCAAATGTAATAACGGATGCTAGAATGTGATTCGGGGTGGAATTCCATGTCTAAAAATGTTATTATTAGCTGTTTTTAAAAATAGAGTGTTTTTGCTGCCCGAGGAAGAAAACGCGTGATGCCGCGGTCAGAAAAAAAGCTGCCGAGGAGCAAAAAAATTTTTTTTCTCAAATGTAATAACGGATGCTAGAATGTGATTCGGGGTGGAATTCCATGTCTAAAAATGTTATTATTAGCTGTTTTTAAAAATCGAGTGTTTTTGCTGCCCGAGGAAGAAAACGCGTGATGCCGCGGTCAGAAAAAAAGCTGCCGAGGAGCAAAAAATTTTTTTTCCTCAAATAACGGATGCTATAATGTGATTCGGGGTGGAATTCCATGTCTAAAAATGTTATTATTATCTGTTTTTAAAAATCGAGTGTTTTTGCTGCCCGAGGAAGAAAACGCGTGATGCCGCGGTCAGAAAAAAAGCTGCCGAGGAGCAAAAAAATTTTTTTTCTCAAATGTACTAACGGATGCTAGAATGTGATTCGGGGTGGAATTCCATGTCTAAAAATGTTATTATTAGCTGTTTTTAAAAATCGAGTGTTTTTGCTGCCCGAGGAAGAAAACGCGTGATGCCGCGGTCAGAAAAAAAGCTGCCCAGGACGAAAAAAATTTTTTTTTCTCAAATGTAATAACGGATGCTAGAATGTGATTCGGGGTGGAATTTCATGTCTAAAAATGTTATTATTAGCTGTTTTTAAAAATAGAGTGTTTTTGCTGCCCGCGGAAGAAAATGCGTGATGCCGCGGTCAGAAAAAAAGCTGCCCAGGAGCAAAAAATTTTTTTTTCTCAAATGTAATAACGGATACTAGAATGTGATTCGGGGGTGGAATTCCATGTCTAAAAATGTTATTATTAGCTGTTTTTTAAAAATCGAGTGTTTTTGCTGCCCGAGGAAGAAAACGCGTGATGCCGCGGTCAGAAAAAAAGCTGCCGAGGAGCAAAAAAAATTTTTTTCTCAAATGTACTAACGGAAGCTAGAATGTGATTCGGGGTGGAATTCCATGTCTAAAAATGTTATTATTAGCTGTTTTTAAAAATCGAGTGTTTTTGCTGCCCGAGGAAGAAACCGCGTGATGCCGCGGTCAGAAAAAAAGCTGCCGAGGAGCAAAAAAATTTTTTTTCTCAAATGTAATAACGGATGCTAGAATGTGATTCGGGGTGGAATTCCATGTCTAAAAATGTTATTATTAGCTGTTTTTAAAAATAGAGTGTTTTTGGTGCCCGAGGAAGAAAACGCGTGATGCCGCGGTCAGAAAAAAAGCTGCCCAGGAGCAAAAACATTTTTTTCCTCAAATGCAATAACGGATGCTAGAATGTGATTCGGGGTGGAATTCCATGTTTAAAAATGTTATTATTAGCTGTTTTTAAAAATCGAGTGTTTTTGCTGCCCGAGGAAGAAAACGCGTGATGCCGCGGTCAGAAAAAAAGCTGCCGAGGAGCAAAAAATTTTTTTTCCTCAAATAACGGATGCTATAATGTGATTCGGGGTGGAATTCCATGTCTAAAAATGTTATTATTATCTGTTTTTAAAAATCGAGTGTTTTTGCTGCCCGAGGAAGAAAACGCGTGATGCCGCGGTCAGAAAAAAAGCTGCCCTGGAGCAAAAAAAATTTTTTTCTCAAATGCAATGACGGATGCTAGAATGTGATTCGCGGTGGAATTCCATGTCTAAAAATATTATTATTAGCTGTTTTTAAAAATCGAGTGTTTTTGCTGCCCGAGGAAGAAAACGCGTGATGCCGCGGTCAGAAAAAAAGCTGCCCAGGACGAAAAAAAATTTTTTTTCTCAAATGTAATAACGGATGCTAGAATGTGATTCGGGGTGGAATTTCATTTCTAAAAATGTTATTATTAGCTGTTTTTAAAAATAGAGTGTTTTTGCTGCCCGAGGAAGAAAATGCGTGATGCCGCGGTCAGAAAAAAAGCTGCCCAGGAGCAAAAAATTTTTTTTTCTCAAATGTAATAACGGATACTAGAATGTGATTCGGGGTGGAATTCCATGTCTAAAAATGTTATTATTAGCTGTTTTTAAAAATCGAGTGTTTTTGCTGCCCGAGGAAGAAAACGCGTGATGCCGCGGTCAGAAAAAAAGCTGCCGAGGAGCAAAAAAAATTTTTTTCTCAAATGTACTAACGGAAGCTAGAATGTGATTCGGGGTGGAATTCCATGTCTAAAAATGTTATTATTAGCTGTTTTTAAAAATCGAGTGTTTTTGCTGCCCGAGGAAGAAACCGCGTGATGCCGCGGTCAGAAAAAAAGCTGCCGAGGAGCAAAAAAATTTTTTTTTCTCAAATGTAATAACGGATGCTAGAATGTGATTCGGGGTGGAATTCCATGTCTAAAAATGTTATTATTAGCTGTTTTTAAAAATAGAGTGTTTTTGGTGCCCGAGGAAGAAAACGCGTGATGCCGCGGTCAGAAAAAAAGCTGCCCAGGAGCAAAAACATTTTTTTCCTCAAATGCAATAACGGATGCTAGAATGTGATTCGGGGTGGAATTCCATGTTTAAAAATGTTATTATTAGCTGTTTTTAAAAATCGAGTGTTTTTGCTGCCCGAGGAAGAAAAGGCGTGATGCCGCGGTGAGAAAAAAAGCTGCCGAGGAGCAAAAAAATTTTTTTTCTCAAATGTAATAACGGATGCTAGAATGTGATTCGGGGTGGAATTCCATGTCTAAAAATGTTATTATTATCTGTTTTTAAAAATCGAGTGTTTATGGTGCCTGTGGAAGAAAACGCGTGATGCCGCGGTCAGAAAAAAAGCTGCCGAGGAGCAAAAAAATTTTTTTTCTCAAATGTACTAACGGATGCTAGAATGTGATTCGGGGTGGAATTCCATGTCTAAAAATGTTATTATTAGCTGTTTTTAAAAATCGAGTGTTTTTGCTGCCCGAGGAAGAAAACGCGTGATGCCGCGGTCAGAAAAAAAGCTGCCCAGGACGAAAAAATTTTTTTTCCTCAAATGCAATAACGGATGCTAGAATGTGATTCGGGGTGGAATTCCATGTTTAAAAATGTTATTATTAGCTGTTTTTAAAAATCGAGTGTTTTTGCTGCCCGAGGAAGAAAACGCGTGATGCCGCGGTGAGAAAAAAAGCTGCCGAGGAGCAAAAAAATTTTTTTTCTCAAATGTAATAACGGATGCTAGAATGTGATTCGGGGTGGAATTCCATGTCTAAAAATGTTATTATTATCTGTTTTTAAAAATCGAGTGTTTATGGTGCCTGTGGAAGAAAACGCGTGATGCCGCGGTCAGAAAAAAAGCTGCCGAGGAGCAAAAAAATTTTTTTTCTCAAATGTACTAACGGATGCTAGAATGTGATTCGGGGTGGAATTCCATGTCTAAAAATGTTATTATTAGCTGTTTTTAAAAATCGAGTGTTTTTGCTGCCCGAGGAAGAAAACGCGTGATGCCGCGGTCAGAAAAAAAGCTGCCCAGGACGAAAAAATTTTTTTTCCTCAAATGCAATAACGGATGCTAGAATGTGATTCGGGGTGGAATTCCATGTTTAAAAATGTTATTATTAGCTGTTTTTAAAAATCGAGTGTTTTTGCTGACCGAGGAAGAAAAGGCGTGATGCCGCGGTCAGAAAAAAAGCTGCGAAGGAGGAAAAATTTTTTTTTTCTCAAATGTAATAACGGATGCTAGAATGTGATTCGGGGTGGAATTCCATGTTTAAAAATGTTATTATTAGCTGTTTTTAAAAATCGAGTGTTTATGCTGCCCGAGGAAGAAAACGCGTGATGCCGCGGTCAGAAAAAAAGCTGCCCAGGACGAAAAAAAATTTTTTTCTCAAATGTAATAACGGATGCTAGAATGTGATTCGGGGTGGAATTCCATGTTTAAAAATGTTATTATTAGCTGTTTTTAAAAATCGAGTGTTTTTGCTGCCCGAGGAAGAAAACGCGTGATGCCGCGGTCAGAAAAAAAGCTGCCGAGGAGCAAAAAAATGTTTTTTCTCAAATGTAATAACGGATGCTAGAATGTGATTCGGGGTGGAATTCCATGTCTAAAAATATTATTATTAGCTGTTTTTAAAAATCGAGTGTTTTTGCTGCCCGAGGTAGAAAACGCGTGATGCCGCGGTCAGAAAAAAAGCTGCCCAGGAGGAAAAAAATTTTTTTTTTCTCAAATGTAATAACGGATGCTAGAATGTGATTCGGGGTGGAATTCCATGTCTAAAAATGTTATTATTAGCTGTTTTTAAAAATAGAGTGTTTTTGCTGCCCGAGGAAGAAAACGCGTGATGCCGCGGTCAGAAAAAAAGCTTCCCACGAGCAAAAAATTTTTTTTCCTCAAATGCAATAACGGATGCTAGAATGTGATTCGGGGTGGAATTCCATGTTTAAAAATGTTATTATTAGCTGTTTTTAAAAATCGAGTGTTTTTGCTGCCCGAGGAAGAAAACGCGTGATGCCGCGGTCAGAAAAAAAGCTGCCCAGGATGAAAAAATTTTTTTTTTCTCAAATGTAATAACGGATGCTAGAATGTGATTCGGGGTGGAATTCCATGTCTAAAAATGTTATTATTAGCTGTTTTTAAAAATAGAGTGTTTTTGCTGCCCGAGGAAGAAAACGCGTGATGCCGCGGTCAGAAAAAAAGCTGCCGAGGAGCAAAAAAAATTTTTTTCTCAAATGTAATAACGGATGCTAGAATGTGATTTGGGGTGGAATTCCATGTCTAAAAATGTTATTATTAGCTGTTTTTAAAAATCGAGTGTTTTTGCTGCCCGAGGAAGAAAATGCGTGATGCCGCGGTCAGAAAAAAAGCTGCCCAGGACGAAAAATTTTTTTTTTTCTCAAATGTAATAACGGATGCTAGAATGTGATTCGGGGTGGAATTCCATGTCTAAAAATGTTATTATTATCTGTTTTTAAAAATCGAGTGTTTTTGCTGCCCGAGGAAGAAAACGCGTGATGCCGCGGTCAGAAAAAAAGCTGCCGAGGAGCAAAAAATTTTTTTTTCTCAAATGTAATAACGGATGCTAGAATGTGATTCGGGGTGGAATTCCATGTCTAAAAATGTTATTATTATCTGTTTTTAAAAATAGAGTGTTTTTGCTGCCCGAGGAAGAAAACGCGTGATGCCGCGGTCAGAAAAAAAGCTGCCCAGGAGCAAAAAAAATTTTTTTTTCTCAAATGTAATAACGGATGCTAGAATGTGATTCGGGGTGGAATTCCATGTCTAAAAATGTTATTATTAGCTGTTTTTAAAAATCGAGTGTTTTTGCTGCCCGAGGAAGAAAACGCGTGATGCCGCGGTCAGAAAAAAAGCTGCCGAGGAGCAAAAAATTTTTTTTCCTCAAATAACGGATGCTATAATGTGATTCGGGGTGGAATTCCATGTCTAAAAATGTTATTATTAGCTGTTTTTAAAAATCGAGTGTTTTTGGTGCCCGAGGAAGAAAACGCGTGATGCCGCGGTCAGAAAAAAAGCTGCGAAGGAGGAAAATTTTTTTTTTTCTCAAATGCAATAACGGATGCTAGAATGTGATTCGGGGTGGAATTCCATGTTTAAAAATGTTATTATTAGCTGTTTTTAAAAATCGAGTGTTTTTGCTGCCCGAGGAAGAAAACGCGTGATGCCGCGGTGAGAAAAAAAGCTGCCGAGGAGCAAAAAAATTTTTTTTCTCAAATGTAATAACGGATGCTAGAATGTGATTCGGGGTGGAATTCCATGTCTAAAAATGTTATTATTATCTGTTTTTAAAAATCGAGTGTTTATGGTGCCTGTGGAAGAAAACGCGTGATGCCGCGGTCAGAAAAAAAGCTGCGAAGGAGGAAAAATTTTTTTTTTCTCAAATGTAATAACGGATGCTAGAATGTGATTCGGGGTGGAATTCCATGTTTAAAAATGTTATTATTATCTGTTTTTAAAAATCGAGTGTTTTTGCTGCCCGAGGAAGAAAACGCGTGATGCCGCGGTCAGAAAAAAAGCTGCCCAGGACGAAAAAATTTTTTTTCCTCAAATGCAATAACGGATGCTAGAATGTGATTCGGGGTGGAATTCCATGTTTAAAAATGTTATTATTAGCTGTTTTTAAAAATCGAGTGTTTTTGCTGCCCGAGGAAGAAAACGCGTGATGCCGCGGTCAGAAAAAAAGCTGCGAAGGAGGAAAAAATTTTTTTTTCTCAAATGTAATAATGGATGCTAGAATGTGATTCGGGGTGGAATTCCATGTCTAAAAATGTTATTATTATCTGTTTTTAAAAATCGAGTGTTTATGCTGCCCGAGGAAGAAAACGCGTGATGCCGCGGTCAGAAAAAAAGCTGCCCAGGACGAAAAAAAATTTTTTTTCTCAAATGTAATAACGGATGCTAGAATGTGATTCGGGGTGGAATTCCATGTTTAAAAATGTTATTATTAGCTGTTTTTAAAAATCGAGTGTTTTTGCTGCCCGAGGAAGAAAACGCGTGATGCCGCGGTCAGAAAAAAAGCTGCCGAGGAGCAAAAAAATGTTTTTTCTCAAATGTAATAACGGATGCTAGAATGTGATTCGGGGTGGAATTCCATGTCTAAAAATATTATTATTAGCTGTTTTTAAAAATCGAGTGTTTTTGCTGCCCGAGGTAGAAAACGCGTGATGCCGCGGTCAGAAAAAAAGCTGCCCAGGAGGAAAAAAAATTTTTTTTTCTCAAATGTAATAACGGATGCTAGAATGTGATTCGGGGTGGAATTCCATGTCTAAAAATGTTATTATTAGCTGTTTTTAAAAATAGAGTGTTTTTGCTGCCCGAGGAAGAAAACGCGTGATGCCGCGGTCAGAAAAAAAGCTTCCCACGAGCAAAAAATTTTTTTTCCTCAAATGCAATAACGGATGCTAGAATGTGATTCGGGGTGGAATTCCATGTTTAAAAATGTTATTATTAGCTGTTTTTAAAAATCGAGTGTTTTTGCTGCCCGAGGAAGAAAACGCGTGATGCCGCGGTCAGAAAAAAAGCTGCCCAGGATGAAAAAAAATTTTTTTTCTCAAATGTAATAACGGATGCTAGAATGTGATTCGGGGTGGA
The DNA here is from genome assembly GCF_029215685.1 of Pituophis catenifer annectens. Taxonomy (NCBI): domain Eukaryota; kingdom Metazoa; phylum Chordata; class Lepidosauria; order Squamata; family Colubridae; genus Pituophis; species Pituophis catenifer. The sequence goes on along the minus strand of NW_027256957.1, from coordinate 136,799 downwards.
ATTCCATGTCTAAAAATGTTATTATTAGCTGTTTTTAAAAATAGAGTGTTTTTGCTGCCCGAGGAAGAAAATGCGTGATGCCGCGGTCAGAAAAAAAGCTGCCCAGGAGCAAAAAATTTTTTTTTCTCAAATGTAATAACGGATACTAGAATGTGATTCGGGGTGGAATTCCATGTCTAAAAATGTTATTATTAGCTGTTTTTAAAAATCGAGTGTTTTTGCTGCCCGAGGAAGAAAACGCGTGATGCCGCGGTCAGAAAAAAAGCTGCCGAGGAGCAAAAAAAATTTTTTTCTCAAATGTACTAACGGAAGCTAGAATGTGATTCGGGGTGGAATTCCATGTCTAAAAATGTTATTATTAGCTGTTTTTAAAAATCGAGTGTTTTTGCTGCCCGAGGAAGAAACCGCGTGATGCCGCGGTCAGAAAAAAAGCTGCCGAGGAGCAAAAAAATTTTTTTTCTCAAATGTAATAACGGATGCTAGAATGTGATTCGGGGTGGAATTCCATGTCTAAAAATGTTATTATTAGCTGTTTTTAAAAATAGAGTGTTTTTGGTGCCCGAGGAAGAAAACGCGTGATGCCGCGGTCAGAAAAAAAGCTGCCCAGGAGCAAAAACATTTTTTTCCTCAAATGCAATAACGGATGCTAGAATGTGATTCGGGGTGGAATTCCATGTTTAAAAATGTTATTATTAGCTGTTTTTAAAAATCGAGTGTTTTTGCTGCCCGAGGAAGAAAAGGCGTGATGCCGCGGTGAGAAAAAAAGCTGCCGAGGAGCAAAAAAATTTTTTTTCTCAAATGTAATAACGGATGCTAGAATGTGATTCGGGGTGGAATTCCATGTCTAAAAATGTTATTATTATCTGTTTTTAAAAATCGAGTGTTTATGGTGCCTGTGGAAGAAAACGCGTGATGCCGCGGTCAGAAAAAAAGCTGCCGAGGAGCAAAAAAATTTTTTTTCTCAAATGTACTAACGGATGCTAGAATGTGATTCGGGGTGGAATTCCATGTCTAAAAATGTTATTATTAGCTGTTTTTAAAAATCGAGTGTTTTTGCTGCCCGAGGAAGAAAACGCGTGATGCCGCGGTCAGAAAAAAAGCTGCCCAGGACGAAAAAATTTTTTTTCCTCAAATGCAATAACGGATGCTAGAATGTGATTCGGGGTGGAATTCCATGTTTAAAAATGTTATTATTAGCTGTTTTTAAAAATCGAGTGTTTTTGCTGCCCGAGGAAGAAAACGCGTGATGCCGCGGTGAGAAAAAAAGCTGCCGAGGAGCAAAAAAATTTTTTTTCTCAAATGTAATAACGGATGCTAGAATGTGATTCGGGGTGGAATTCCATGTCTAAAAATGTTATTATTATCTGTTTTTAAAAATCGAGTGTTTATGGTGCCTGTGGAAGAAAACGCGTGATGCCGCGGTCAGAAAAAAAGCTGCCGAGGAGCAAAAAAATTTTTTTTCTCAAATGTACTAACGGATGCTAGAATGTGATTCGGGGTGGAATTCCATGTCTAAAAATGTTATTATTAGCTGTTTTTAAAAATCGAGTGTTTTTGCTGCCCGAGGAAGAAAACGCGTGATGCCGCGGTCAGAAAAAAAGCTGCCCAGGACGAAAAAATTTTTTTTCCTCAAATGCAATAACGGATGCTAGAATGTGATTCGGGGTGGAATTCCATGTTTAAAAATGTTATTATTAGCTGTTTTTAAAAATCGAGTGTTTTTGCTGCCCGAGGAAGAAAACGCGTGATGCCGCGGTCAGAAAAAAAGCTGCGAAGGAGGAAAAATTTTTTTTTTCTCAAATGTAATAACGGATGCTAGAATGTGATTCGGGGTGGAATTCCATGTTTAAAAATGTTATTATTAGCTGTTTTTAAAAATCGAGTGTTTATGCTGCCCGAGGAAGAAAACGCGTGATGCCGCGGTCAGAAAAAAAGCTGCCCAGGACGAAAAAAAATTTTTTTTTCTCAAATGTAATAACGGATGCTAGAATGTGATTCGGGGTGGAATTTCATGTCTAAAAATGTTATTATTAGCTGTTTTTAAAAATAGAGTGTTTTTGCTGCCCGAGGAAGAAAATGCGTGATGCCGCGGTCAGAAAAAAAGCTGCCCAGGAGCAAAAAATTTTTTTTTCTCAAATGTAATAACGGATACTAGAATGTGATTCGGGGTGGAATTCCATGTCTAAAAATGTTATTATTAGCTGTTTTTAAAAATCGAGTGTTTTTGCTGCCCGAGGAAGAAAACGCGTGATGCCGCGGTCAGAAAAAAAGCTGCCGAGGAGCAAAAAAAATTTTTTTCTCAAATGTACTAACGGAAGCTAGAATGTGATTCGGGGTGGAATTCCATGTCTAAAAATGTTATTATTAGCTGTTTTTAAAAATCGAGTGTTTTTGCTGCCCGAGGAAGAAACCGCGTGATGCCGCGGTCAGAAAAAAAGCTGCCGAGGAGCAAAAAAATTTTTTTTCTCAAATGTAATAACGGATGCTAGAATGTGATTCGGGGTGGAATTCCATGTCTAAAAATGTTATTATTAGCTGTTTTTAAAAATAGAGTGTTTTTGGTGCCCGAGGAAGAAAACGCGTGATGCCGCGGTCAGAAAAAAAGCTGCCCAGGAGCAAAAACATTTTTTTCCTCAAATGCAATAACGGATGCTAGAATGTGATTCGGGGTGGAATTCCATGTTTAAAAATGTTATTATTAGCTGTTTTTAAAAATCGAGTGTTTTTGCTGCCCGAGGAAGAAAAGGCGTGATGCCGCGGTGAGAAAAAAAGCTGCCGAGGAGCAAAAAAATTTTTTTTCTCAAATGTAATAACGGATGCTAGAATGTGATTCGGGGTGGAATTCCATGTCTAAAAATGTTATTATTATCTGTTTTTAAAAATCGAGTGTTTATGGTGCCTGTGGAAGAAAACGCGTGATGCCGCGGTCAGAAAAAAAGCTGCCGAGGAGCAAAAATTTTTTTTTTCTCAAATGTACTAACGGATGCTAGAATGTGATTCGGGGTGGAATTCCATGTCTAAAAATGTTATTATTAGCTGTTTTTAAAAATCGAGTGTTTTTGCTGCCCGAGGAAGAAAACGCGTGATGCCGCGGTCAGAAAAAAAGCTGCCCAGGACGAAAAAATTTTTTTTCCTCAAATGCAATAACGGATGCTAGAATGTGATTCGGGGTGGAATTCCATGTTTAAAAATGTTATTATTAGCTGTTTTTAAAAATCGAGTGTTTTTGCTGCCCGAGGAAGAAAACGCGTGATGCCGCGGTGAGAAAAAAAGCTGCCGAGGAGCAAAAAAATTTTTTTTCTCAAATGTAATAACGGATGCTAGAATGTGATTCGGGGTGGAATTCCATGTCTAAAAATGTTATTATTATCTGTTTTTAAAAATCGAGTGTTTATGGTGCCTGTGGAAGAAAACGCGTGATGCCGCGGTCAGAAAAAAAGCTGCCGAGGAGCAAAAAAATTTTTTTTCTCAAATGTACTAACGGATGCTAGAATGTGATTCGGGGTGGAATTCCATGTCTAAAAATGTTATTATTAGCTGTTTTTAAAAATCGAGTGTTTTTGCTGCCCGAGGAAGAAAACGCGTGATGCCGCGGTCAGAAAAAAAGCTGCCCAGGACGAAAAAATTTTTTTTCCTCAAATGCAATAACGGATGCTAGAATGTGATTCGGGGTGGAATTCCATGTTTAAAAATGTTATTATTAGCTGTTTTTAAAAATCGAGTGTTTTTGCTGCCCGAGGAAGAAAACGCGTGATGCCGCGGTCAGAAAAAAAGCTGCGAAGGAGGAAAAATTTTTTTTTTCTCAAATGTAATAACGGATGCTAGAATGTGATTCGGGGTGGAATTCCATGTTTAAAAATGTTATTATTAGCTGTTTTTAAAAATCGAGTGTTTATGCTGCCCGAGGAAGAAAACGCGTGATGCCGCGGTCAGAAAAAAAGCTGCCCAGGACGAAAAAAATTTTTTTTTCTCAAATGTAATAACGGATGCTAGAATGTGATTCGGGGTGGAATTCCATGTTTAAAAATGTTATTATTAGCTGTTTTTAAAAATCGAGTGTTTTTGCTGCCCGAGGAAGAAAACGCGTGATGCCGCGGTCAGAAAAAAAGCTGCCGAGGAGCAAAAAAATGTTTTTTCTCAAATGTAATAACGGATACTAGAATGTGATTCGGGGTGGAATTCCATGTCTAAAAATATTATTATTAGCTGTTTTTAAAAATCGAGTGTTTTTGCTGCCCGAGGTAGAAAACGCGTGATGCCGCGGTCAGAAAAAAAGCTGCCCAGGAGGAAAAAAATTTTTTTTTTCTCAAATGTAATAACGGATGCTAGAATGTGATTCGGGGTGGAATTCCATGTCTAAAAATGTTATTATTAGCTGTTTTTAAAAATAGAGTGTTTTTGCTGCCCGAGGAAGAAAACGCGTGATGCCGCGGTCAGAAAAAAAGCTTCCCACGAGCAAAAAATTTTTTTTCCTCAAATGCAATAACGGATGCTAGAATGTGATTCGGGGTGGAATTCCATGTTTAAAAATGTTATTATTAGCTGTTTTTAAAAATCGAGTGTTTTTGCTGCCCGAGGAAGAAAACGCGTGATGCCGCGGTCAGAAAAAAAGCTGCCCAGGATGAAAAAAAATTTTTTTTCTCAAATGTAATAACGGATGCTAGAATGTGATTCGGGGTGGAATTCCATGTCTAAAAATGTTATTATTAGCTGTTTTTAAAAATAGAGTGTTTTTGCTGCCCGAGGAAGAAAACGCGTGATGCCGCGGTCAGAAAAAAAGCTGCCGAGGAGCAAAAAAATTTTTTTTCTCAAATGTAATAACGGATGCTAGAATGTGATTTGGGGTGGAATTCCATGTCTAAAAATGTTATTATTAGCTGTTTTTAAAAATCGAGTGTTTTTGCTGCCCGAGGAAGAAAATGCGTGATGCCGCGGTCAGAAAAAAAGCTGCCCAGGACGAAAAAATTTTTTTTTTCTCAAATGTAATAACGGATGCTAGAATGTGATTCGGGGTGGAATTCCATGTCTAAAAATGTTATTATTATCTGTTTTTAAAAATCGAGTGTTTTTGCTGCCCGAGGAAGAAAACGCGTGATGCCGCGGTCAGAAAAAAAGCTGCCGAGGAGCAAAAAATTTTTTTTTCTCAAATGTAATAACGGATGCTAGAATGTGATTCGGGGTGGAATTCCATGTCTAAAAATGTTATTATTATCTGTTTTTAAAAATAGAGTGTTTTTGCTGCCCGAGGAAGAAAACGCGTGATGCCGCGGTCAGAAAAAAAGCTGCCCAGGAGCAAAAAAAATTTTTTTTTCTCAAATGTAATAACGGATGCTAGAATGTGATTCGGGGTGGAATTCCATGTCTAAAAATGTTATTATTAGCTGTTTTTAAAAATCGAGTGTTTTTGCTGCCCGAGGAAGAAAACGCGTGATGCCGCGGTCAGAAAAAAAGCTGCCGAGGAGCAAAAAATTTTTTTTCCTCAAATAACGGATGCTATAATGTGATTCGGGGTGGAATTCCATGTCTAAAAATGTTATTATTAGCTGTTTTTAAAAATCGAGTGTTTTTGGTGCCCGAGGAAGAAAACGCGTGATGCCGCGGTGAGAAAAAAAGCTGGCCAGGAGCAAAAAAATTTTTTTTTTCTCAAATATAATAACGGATGCTAGAATGTGATTCGGGGTGGAATTCCATGTCTAAAAATATTATTATTAGCTGTTTTTAAAAATCGAGTGTTTTTGCTGCCCGAGGAAGAAAACGCGTGATGCCGCGGTCAGAAAAAAAGCTGGCCAGGAGCAAAAAAATTTTTTTTTTCTCAAATGTAATAACGGATGCTAGAATGTAATTCGGGGTGGAATTCCATGTCTAAAAATATTATTATTAGCTGTTTTTAAAAATCGAGTGTTTTTGCTGCCCGAGGAAGAAAACGCGTGATGCCGCGGTCAGAAAAAAAGCTGCCGAGGAGCAAAAAAATTTTTTTTCTCAAATGTAATAACGGATGCTAGAATGTGATTCGGGGTGGAATTCCATGTCTAAAAATGTTATTATTAGCTGTTTTTAAAAATAGAGTGTTTTTGCTGCCCGAGGAAGAAAACGCGTGATGCCGCGGTCAGAAAAAAAGCTGCCGAGGAGCAAAAAAATTTTTTTTCTCAAATGTAATAACGGATGCTAGAATGTGATTCGGGGTGGAATTCCATGTTTAAAAATGTTATTATTAGCTGTTTTTAAAAATCGAGTGTTTTTGCTGCCCGAGGAAGAAAACGCGTGATGCCGCGGTCAGAAAAAAAGCTGCCGAGGAGCAAAAAAATGTTTTTTCTCAAATGTAATAACGGATGCTAGAATGTGATTCGGGGTGGAATTCCATGTCTAAAAATATTATTATCAGCTTTTTTTAAAAATCGAGTGTTTTTGCTGCCCGAGGTAGAAAACGCGTGATGCCGCGGTCAGAAAAAAAGCTTCCCACGAGCAAAAAATTTTTTTTCCTCAAATGCAATAACGGATGCTAGAATGTGATTCGGGGTGGAATTCCATGTTTAAAAATGTTATTATTAGCTGTTTTTAAAAATCGAGTGTTTTTGCTGCCCGAGGAAGAAAACGCGTGATGCCGCGGTCAGAAAAAAAGCTGCCCAGGATGAAAAAAATTTTTTTTTCTCAAATGTAATAACGGATGCTAGAATGTGATTCGGGGTGGAATTCCATGTTTAAAAATGTTATTATTAGCTGTTTTTAAAAATCGAGTGTTTTTGGTGCCCGAGGAAGAAAACGCGTGATGCCGCGGTGAGAAAAAAAGCTGGCCAGGAGCAAAAAAAATTTTTTTTTCTCAAATATAATAACGGATGCTAGAATGTGATTCGGGGTGGAATTCCATGTCTAAAAATATTATTATTAGCTGTTTTTAAAAATCGAGTGTTTTTGCTGCCCGAGGAAGAAAACGCGTGATGCCGCGGTCAGAAAAAAAGCTGGCCAGGAGCAAAAAAATTTTTTTTTTCTCAAATGTAATAACGGATGCTAGAATGTAATTCGGGGTGGAATTCCATGTCTAAAAATATTATTATTAGCTGTTTTTAAAAATCGAGTGTTTTTGCTGCCCGAGGAAGAAAACGCGTGATGCCGCGGTCAGAAAAAAAGCTGCCGAGGAGCAAAAAAATTTTTTTTCTCAAATGTAATAACGGATGCTAGAATGTGATTCGGGGTGGAATTCCATGTCTAAAAATGTTATTATTAGCTGTTTTTAAAAATCGAGTGTTTTTGCTGCCCGAGGAAGAAAACGCGTGATGCCGCGGTCAGAAAAAAAGCTGCCGAGGAGCAAAAAAATTTTTTTTCTCAAATGTAATAACGGATGCTAGAATGTGATTTGGGGTGGAATTCCATGTCTAAAAATGTTATTATTAGCTGTTTTTAAAAATCGAGTGTTTTTGCTGCCCGAGGAAGAAAACGCGTGATGCCGCGGTCAGAAAAAAAGCTGCCCAGGACGAAAAAAATTTTTTTTTCTCAAATGTAATAACGGATGCTAGAATGTGATTCGGGGTGGAATTCCATGTCTAAAAATGTTATTATTATCTGTTTTTAAAAATCGAGTGTTTTTGCTGCCCGAGGAAGAAAACGCGTGATGCCGCGGTCAGAAAAAAAGCTGCCGAGGAGCAAAAAATTTTTTTTTCTCAAATGTAATAACGGATGCTAGAATGTGATTCGGGGTGGAATTCCATGTCTAAAAATGTTATTATTATCTGTTTTTAAAAATAGAGTGTTTTTGCTGCCCGAGGAAGAAAACGCGTGATGCCGCGGTCAGAAAAAAAGCTGCCCAGGAGCAAAAAAAATTTTTTTTTCTCAAATGTAATAACGGATGCTAGAATGTGATTCGGGGTGGAATTCCATGTCTAAAAATGTTATTATTAGCTGTTTTTAAAAATCGAGTGTTTTTGCTGCCCGAGGAAGAAAACGCGTGATGCCGCGGTCAGAAAAAAAGCTGCCCAGGACGAAAAAAATTTTTTTTTCTCAAATGTAATAACGGATGCTAGAATGTGATTCGGGGTGGAATTTCATGTCTAAAAATGTTATTATTAGCTGTTTTTAAAAATAGAGTGTTTTTGCTGCCCGAGGAAGAAAATGCGTGATGCCGCGGTCAGAAAAAAAGCTGCCCAGGAGCAAAAAATTTTTTTTTCTCAAATGTAATAACGGATACTAGAATGTGATTCGGGGTGGAATTCCATGTCTAAAAATGTTATTATTATCTGTTTTTAAAAATCGAGTGTTTTTGCTGCCCGAGGAAGAAAACGCGTGATGCCGCGGTCAGAAAAAAAGCTGCCGAGGAGCAAAAAAATTTTTTTCTCAAATGTACTAACGGAAGCTAGAATGTGATTCGGGGTGGAATTCCATGTCTAAAAATGTTATTATTAGCTGTTTTTAAAAATCGAGTGTTTTTGCTGCCCGAGGAAGAAAACGCGTGATGCCGCGGTCAGAAAAAAAGCTGCCGAGGAGCAAAAAAATTTTTTTTCTCAAATGTACTAACGGATGCTAGAATGTGATTCGGGGTGGAATTCCATGTCTAAAAATGTTGTTATTATCTGTTTTTAAAAATCGAGTGTTTTTGCTGCCCGAGGAAGAAAACGCGTGATGCCGCGGTCAGAAAAAAAGCTGCCCAGGATGAAAAAAAATTTTTTTTCTCAAATGTAATAACGGATGCTAGAATGTGATTCGGGGTGGAATTCCATGTTTAAAAATGTTATTATTAGCTGTTTTTAAAAATCGAGTGTTTTTGGTGCCCGAGGAAGAAAACGCGTGATGCCGCGGTGAGAAAAAAAGCTGGCCAGGAGCAAAAAAATTTTTTTTTTCTCAAATATAATAACGGATGCTAGAATGTGATTCGGGGTGGAATTCCATGTCTAAAAATATTATTATTAGCTGTTTTTAAAAATCGAGTGTTTTTGCTGCCCGAGGAAGAAAACGCGTGATGCCGCGGTCAGAAAAAAAGCTGGCCAGGAGCAAAAAAATTTTTTTTTTCTCAAATGTAATAACGGATGCTAGAATGTAATTCGGGGTGGAATTCCATGTCTAAAAATATTATTATTAGCTGTTTTTAAAAATCGAGTGTTTTTGCTGCCCGAGGAAGAAAACGCGTGATGCCGCGGTCAGAAAAAAAGCTGCCGAGGAGCAAAAAAATTTTTTTTCTCAAATGTAATAACGGATGCTAGAATGTGATTCGGGGTGGAATTCCATGTCTAAAAATGTTATTATTAGCTGTTTTTAAAAATAGAGTGTTTTTGCTGCCCGAGGAAGAAAACGCGTGATGCCGCGGTCAGAAAAAAAGCTGCCCAGGAGCAAAAAAATTTTTTTTCTCAAATGTAATAACGGATGCTAGGATGTGATTTGGGGTGGAATTCCATGTCTAAAAATGTTATTATTAGCTGTTTTTAAAAATCGAGTGTTTTTGCTGCCCGAGGAAGAAAATGCGTGATGCCGCGGTCAGAAAAAAAGCTGCCCAGGACGAAAAAAATTTTTTTTTCTCAAATGTAATAACGGATGCTAGAATGTGATTCGGGGTGGAATTCCATGTCTAAAAATGTTATTATTATCTGTTTTTAAAAATCGAGTGTTTTTGCTGCCCGAGGAAGAAAACGCGTGATGCCGCGGTCAGAAAAAAAGCTGCCGAGGAGCAAAAAATTTTTTTTTCTCAAATGTAATAACGGATGCTAGAATGTGATTCGGGGTGGAATTCCATGTCTAAAAATGTTATTATTATCTGTTTTTAAAAATAGAGTGTTTTTGCTGCCCGAGGAAGAAAACGCGTGATGCCGCGGTCAGAAAAAAAGCTGCCCAGGAGCAAAAAAAATTTTTTTTTCTCAAATGTAATAACGGATGCTAGAATGTGATTCGGGGTGGAATTCCATGTCTAAAAATGTTATTATTAGCTGTTTTTAAAAATCGAGTGTTTTTGCTGACCGAGGAAGAAAACGCGTGATGCCGCGGTCAGAAAAAAAGCTGCCGAGGAGCAAAAAATTTTTTTTCCTCAAATAACAGATGCTATAATGTGATTCGGGGTGGAATTCCATGTCTAAAAATGTTATTATTATCTGTTTTTAAAAATCGAGTGTTTTTGTTGCCCGAGGAAGAAAACGCGTGATGCCGCGGTCAGAAAAAAAGCTGCCCTGGAGCAAAAAAAATTTTTTTCTCAAATGTAATAACGGATGCTAGAATGTGATTCGGGGTGGAATTCCATGTCTAAAAATGTTATTATTAGCTGTTTTTAAAAATAGAGTGTTTTTGCTGCCCGAGGAAGAAAATGCGTGATGCCGCGGTCAGAAAAAAAGCTGCCCAGGAGCAAAAAATTTTTTTTTCTCAAATGTAATAACGGATACTAGAATGTGATTCGGGGTGGAATTCCATGTCTAAAAATGTTATTATTAGCTGTTTTTAAAAATCGAGTGTTTTTGCTGCCCGAGGAAGAAAACGCGTGATGCCGCGGTCAGAAAAAAAGCTGCCGAGGAGCAAAAAAATTTTTTTCTCAAATGTACTAACGGAAGCTAGAATGTGATTCGGGGTGGAATTCCATGTCTAAAAATGTTATTATTAGCTGTTTTTAAAAATCGAGTGTTTTTGCTGCCCGAGGAAGAAAACGTGTGATGCCGCGGTCAGAAAAAAAGCTGCCCAGGAGCAAAAAAATTTTTTTTTTCTCAAATGTAATAACGGATGCTAGAATGTGATTCGGGGTGGAATTCCATGTCTAAAAATGTTGTTATTATCTGTTTTTAAAAATCGAGTGTTTTTGCTGCCCGAGGAAGAAAACGCGTGATGCCGCGGTCAGAAAAAAAGCTGCCGAGGAGCAAAAAATATTTTTTTCTCAAATGTACTAACGGATGCTAGAATGTGATTCGGGGTGGAATTCCATGTCTAAAAATGTTATTATTAGCTGTTTTTAAAAATCGAGTGTTTTTGCTGCCCGAGGAAGAAAACGCGTGATGCCGCGGTCAGTAAAAAAGCTGCCCAGGACGAAAAAAAATTTTTTTTCTCAAATGTAATAACGGATGCTAGAATGTGATTCGGGGTGGAATTCCATGTTTAAAAATGTTATTATTAGCTGTTTTTAAAAATCGAGTGTTTTTGCTGCCCGAGGAAGAAAACGCGTGATGCCGCGGTCAGAAAAAAAGCTGCCCAGGATCAAAAAAAATTTTTTTTTCTCAAATGTAATAACGGATGCTAGAATGTGATTCAGGGTGGAATTCCATGTTTAAAAATGTTATTATTAGCTGTTTTTAAAAATCGAGTGTTTTTGGTGCCCGAGGAAGAAAACGCGTGATGCCGCGGTCAGAAAAAAAGCTGCCCAGGAGTAAAAAAATTTTTTTTTCTCAAATGTAATAACGGATGCTAGAATGTGATTCGGGGTGGAATTCCATGTTTAAAAATGTTATTATTAGCTGTTTTTAAAAATCGAGTGTTTTTGCTGCCCGAGGAAGAAAACGCGTGATGCCGCGGTCAGAAAAAAAGCTGCCGAGGAGCAAAAAAAATTTTTTTCTCAAATGTAATAACGGATGCTAGAATGTGATTCGGGGTGGAATTCCATGTCTAAAAATGTTATTATTAGCTGTTTTTAAAAATCGAGTGGTTTTGCTGCCCGAGGAAGAAAACGCGTGATGCCGCGGTCAGAAAAAAAGCTGCCGAGGAGCAAAAAAATTTTTTTTCTCAAATGTACTAACGGATGCTAGAATGTGATTCGGGGTGGAATTCCATGTCTAAAAATGTTATTATTAGCTGTTTTTAAAAATCGAGTGTTTTTGCTGCCCGAGGAAGAAAACGCGTGATGCCGCGGTCAGAAAAAAAGCTGCCCAGGAGCAAAAACATTTTTTTCCTCAAATGCAATAACGGATGCTAGAATGTGATTCGGGGTGGAATTCCATGTTTAAAAATGTTATTATTAGCTGTTTTTAAAAATCGAGTGTTTTTGCTGCCCGAGGAAGAAAAGGCGTGATGCCGCGGTCAGAAAAAAAGCTGCCGAGGAGCAAAAAAATTTTTTTTCTCAAATGTAATAACGGATGCTAGAATGTGATTCGGGGTGGAATTCCATGTCTAAAAATGTTATTATTATCTGTTTTTAAAAATCGAGTGTTTATGGTGCCTGTGGAAGAAAACGCGTGATGCCGCGGTCAGAAAAAAAGCTGCCGAGGAGCAAAAAAATTTTTTTTCTCAAATGTACTAACGGATGCTAGAATGTGATTCGGGGTGGAATTCCATGTCTAAAAATGTTATTATTAGCTGTTTTTAAAAATCGAGTGTTTTTGCTGCCCGAGGAAGAAAACGCGTGATGCCGCGGTCAGAAAAAAAGCTGCCCAGGACGAAAAAATTTTTTTTCCTCAAATGCAATAACGGATGCTAGAATGTGATTCGGGGTGGAATTCCATGTTTAAAAATGTTATTATTAGCTGTTTTTAAAAATCGAGTGTTTTTGCTGCCCGAGGAAGAAAACGCGTGATGCCGCGGTCAGAAAAAAAGCTGCGAAGGAGGAAAAAATTTTTTTTTCTCAAATGTAATAACGGATGCTAGAATGTGATTCGGGGTGGAATTCCATGTCTAAAAATGTTATTATTATCTGTTTTTAAAAATCGAGTGTTTATGCTGCCCGAGGAAGAAAACGCGTGATGCCGCGGTCAGAAAAAAAGCTGCCCAGGACGAAAAAAAATTTTTTTTCTCAAATGTACTAACGGATGCTAGAATGTGATTCGGGGTGGAATTCCATGTCTAAAAATGTTATTATTAGCTGTTTTTAAAAATAGAGTGTTTTTGCTGCCCGAGGAAGAAACCGCGTGATGCCGCGGTCAGAAAAAAAGCTGCCGAGGAGCAAAAAAATTTTTTTTCTCAAATGTAATAACGGATGCTAGAATGTGATTCGGGGTGGAATTCCATGTCTAAAAATGTTATTATTAGCTGTTTTTAAAAATAGAGTGTTTTTGGTGCCCGAGGAAGAAAACGCGTGATGCCGCGGTCAGAAAAAAAGCTGCCGAGGAGCAAAAAATTTTTTTTTCTCAAATGTAATAACGGATGCTAGAATGTGATTCGGGGTGGAATTCCATGTCTAAAAATGTTATTATTATCTGTTTTTAAAAATCGAGTGTTTATGCTGCCCGAGGAAGAAAACGCGTGATGCCGCGGTCAGAAAAAAAGCTGCCCAGGACGAAAAAAATTTTTTTTTCTCAAATGTACTAACGGATGCTAGAATGTGATTCGGGGTGGAATTCCATGTCTAAAAATGTTATTATTAGCTGTTTTTAAAAATAGAGTGTTTTTGCTGCCCGAGGAAGAAAACGCGTGATGCCGCGGTCAGAAAAAAAGCTGCCCAGGAGGAAAAATTTTTTTTTCCTCAAATGTAATAACGGATGCTAGAATGTGATTCGGGGTGGAATTCCATGTCTAAAAATGTTATTATTATCTGTTTTTAAAAATCGAGTGTTTTTTCTGCCCGAGGAAGAAAACGCAGGATGCCGCGGTCAGAAAAAAAGCTGCCCAGGAGGAAAAAAATTTTTTTTTCTCAAATGTAATAACGGATGCTAGAATGTGATTCGGGGTGGAATTCCATGTTTAAAAATGTTATTATTAGCTGTTTTTAAAAATCGAGTGTTTTTGGTGCCCGAGGAAGAAAACGCGTGATGCCGCGGTCAGAAAAAAAGCTGCCCAGGACGAAAAAAAATTTTTTTTTCTCAAATGTAATAACGGATGCTAGAATGTGATTCGGGGTGGAATTCCATGTTTAAAAATGTTATTATTAGCTGTTTTTAAAAATCGAGTGTTTTTGCTGCCCGAGGAAGAAAACGCGTGATGCCGCGGTCAGAAAAAAAGCTGCCGAGGAGCAAAAAAATGTTTTTTCTCAAATGTAATAACGGATGCTAGAATGTGATTCGGGGTGGAATTCCATGTCTAAAAATATTATTATTAGCTGTTTTTAAAAATCGAGTGTTTTTGCTGCCCGAGGAAGAAAACGTGTGATGCCGCGGTCAGAAAAAAAGCTGCCCAGGAGCAAAAAAATTTTTTTTTTCTCAAATGTAATAACGGATGCTAGAATGTGATTCGGGGTGGAATTCCATGTCTAAAAATGTTGTTATTATCTGTTTTTAAAAATCGAGTGTTTTTGCTGCCCGAGGAAGAAAACGCGTGATGCCGCGGTCAGAAAAAAAGCTGCCGAGGAGCAAAAAATATTTTTTTCTCAAATGTACTAACGGATGCTAGAATGTGATTCGGGGTGGAATTCCATGTCTAAAAATGTTATTATTAGCTGTTTTTAAAAATCGAGTGTTTTTGCTGCCCGAGGAAGAAAACGCGTGATGCCGCGGTCAGAAAAAAAGCTGCCGAGGAGCAAAAAAATTTTTTTTCTCAAATGTACTAACGGATGCTAGAATGTGATTCGGGGTGGAATTCCATGTCTAAAAATGTTATTATTAGCTGTTTTTAAAAATCGAGTGTTTTTGCTGCCCGAGGAAGAAAACGCGTGATGCCGCGGTCAGAAAAAAAGCTGCCCAGGAGCAAAAACATTTTTTTCCTCAAATGCAATAACGGATGCTAGAATGTGATTCGGGGTGGAATTCCATGTTTAAAAATGTTATTATTAGCTGTTTTTAAAAATCGAGTGTTTTTGCTGCCCGAGGAAGAAAAGGCGTGATGCCGCGGTCAGAAAAAAAGCTGCCGAGGAGCAAAAAAATTTTTTTTCTCAAATGTAATAACGGATGCTAGAATGTGATTCGGGGTGGAATTCCATGTCTAAAAATGTTATTATTATCTGTTTTTAAAAATCGAGTGTTTATGGTGCCTGTGGAAGAAAACGCGTGATGCCGCGGTCAGAAAAAAAGCTGCCGAGGAGCAAAAAAATTTTTTTTCTCAAATGTACTAACGGATGCTAGAATGTGATTCGGGGTGGAATTCCATGTCTAAAAATGTTATTATTAGCTGTTTTTAAAAATCGAGTGTTTTTGCTGCCCGAGGAAGAAAACGCGTGATGCCGCGGTCAGAAAAAAAGCTGCCCAGGACGAAAAAATTTTTTTTCCTCAAATGCAATAACGGATGCTAGAATGTGATTCGGGGTGGAATTCCATGTTTAAAAATGTTATTATTAGCTGTTTTTAAAAATCGAGTGTTTTTGCTGCCCGAGGAAGAAAACGCGTGATGCCGCGGTCAGAAAAAAAGCTGCGAAGGAGGAAAAAATTTTTTTTTCTCAAATGTAATAACGGATGCTAGAATGTGATTCGGGGTGGAATTCCATGTCTAAAAATGTTATTATTATCTGTTTTTAAAAATCGAGTGTTTATGCTGCCCGAGGAAGAAAACGCGTGATGCCGCGGTCAGAAAAAAAGCTGCCCAGGACGAAAAAAAATTTTTTTTCTCAAATGTACTAACGGATGCTAGAATGTGATTCGGGGTGGAATTCCATGTCTAAAAATGTTATTATTAGCTGTTTTTAAAAATAGAGTGTTTTTGCTGCCCGAGGAAGAAACCGCGTGATGCCGCGGTCAGAAAAAAAGCTGCCGAGGAGCAAAAAAATTTTTTTTCTCAAATGTAATAACGGATGCTAGAATGTGATTCGGGGTGGAATTCCATGTCTAAAAATGTTATTATTAGCTGTTTTTAAAAATAGAGTGTTTTTGGTGCCCGAGGAAGAAAACGCGTGATGCCGCGGTCAGAAAAAAAGCTGCCGAGGAGCAAAAAATTTTTTTTTCTCAAATGTAATAACGGATGCTAGAATGTGATTCGGGGTGGAATTCCATGTCTAAAAATGTTATTATTATCTGTTTTTAAAAATCGAGTGTTTATGCTGCCCGAGGAAGAAAACGCGTGATGCCGCGGTCAGAAAAAAAGCTGCCCAGGACGAAAAAAATTTTTTTTTCTCAAATGTACTAACGGATGCTAGAATGTGATTCGGGGTGGAATTCCATGTCTAAAAATGTTATTATTAGCTGTTTTTAAAAATAGAGTGTTTTTGCTGCCCGAGGAAGAAAACGCGTGATGCCGCGGTCAGAAAAAAAGCTGCCCAGGAGGAAAAATTTTTTTTTCCTCAAATGTAATAACGGATGCTAGAATGTGATTCGGGGTGGAATTCCATGTCTAAAAATGTTATTATTATCTGTTTTTAAAAATCGAGTGTTTTTTCTGCCCGAGGAAGAAAACGCAGGATGCCGCGGTCAGAAAAAAAGCTGCCCAGGAGGAAAAAAATTTTTTTTTCTCAAATGTAATAACGGATGCTAGAATGTGATTTGGGGTGGAATTCCATGTTTAAAAATGTTATTATTAGCTGTTTTTAAAAATCGAGTGTTTTTGGTGCCCGAGGAAGAAAACGCGTGATGCCGCGGTCAGAAAAAAAGCTGCCCAGGACGAAAAAAAATTTTTTTTTCTCAAATGTAATAACGGATGCTAGAATGTGATTCGGGGTGGAATTCCATGTTTAAAAATGTTATTATTAGCTGTTTTTAAAAATCGAGTGTTTTTGCTGCCCGAGGAAGAAAACGCGTGATGCCGCGGTCAGAAAAAAAGCTGCCGAGGAGCAAAAAAATGTTTTTTCTCAAATGTAATAACGGATGCTAGAATGTGATTCGGGGTGGAATTCCATGTCTAAAAATATTATTATTAGCTGTTTTTAAAAATCGAGTGTTTTTGCTGCCCGAGGAAGAAAACGCGTGATGCCGCGGTCAGAAAAAAAGCTGCCCAGGAGGAAAAAAATTTTTTTTTTCTCAAATGTAATAACGGATGCTAGAATGTGATTCGGGGTGGAATTCCATGTCTAAAAATATTATTATTAGCTGTTTTTAAAAATAGAGTGTTTTTGCTGCCCGAGGAAGAAAACGCGTGATGCCGCGGTCAGAAAAAAAGCTGCCCACGAGCAAAAAATTTTTTTTCCTCAAATGCAATAACGGATGCTAGAATGTGATTCGGGGTGGAATTCCATGTTTAAAAATGTTATTATTAGCTGTTTTTAAAAATCGAGTGTTTTTGCTGCCCGAGGAAGAAAACGCGTGATGCCGCGGTCAGAAAAAAAGCTGCCCAGGATGAAAAAAATTTTTTTTTCTCAAATGTAATAACGGATGCTAGAATGTGATTCGGGGTGGAATTCCATGTTTAAAAATGTTATTATTAGCTGTTTTTAAAAATCGAGTGTTTTTGGTGCCCGAGGAAGAAAACGCGTGATGCCGCGGTGAGAAAAAAAGCTGGCCAGGAGCAAAAAAATTTTTTTTTTCTCAAATATAATAACGGATGCTAGAATGTGATTCGGGGTGGAATTCCATGTCTAAAAATATTATTATTAGCTGTTTTTAAAAATCGAGTGTTTTTGCTGCCCGAGGAAGAAAACGCGTGATGCCGCGGTCAGAAAAAAAGCTGCCCAGGAGGAAAAAAAATTTTTTTTTCTCAAATGTAATAACGGATGCTAGAATGTGATTCGGGGTGGAATTCCATGTCTAAAAATGTTATTATTAGCTGTTTTTAAAAATAGAGTGTTTTTGCTGCCCGAGGAAGAAACCGCGTGATGCCGCGGTCAGAAAAAAAGCTGCCGAGGAGCAAAAAAATTTTTTTTTCTCAAATGTAATAACGGATGCTAGAATGTGATTCGGGGTGGAATTCCATGTCTAAAAATGTTATTATTAGCTGTTTTTAAAAATAGAGTGTTTTTGGTGCCCGAGGAAGAAAACGCGTGATGCCGCGGTCAGAAAAAAAGCTGCCGAGGAGCAAAAAATTTTTTTTTCTCAAATGTAATAACGGATGCTAGAATGTGATTCGGGGTGGAATTCCATGTTTAAAAATGTTATTATTAGCTGTTTTTAAAAATCGAGTGTTTTTGCTGCCCGAGGAAGAAAACGCGTGATGCCGCGGTCAGAAAAAAAGCTGCGAAGGAGGAAAAAATTTTTTTTTCTCAAATGTAATAACGGATGCTAGAATGTGATTCGGGGTGGAATTCCATGTCTAAAAATGTTATTATTATCTGTTTTTAAAAATCGAGTGTTTATGCTGCCCGAGGAAGAAAACGCGTGATGCCGCGGTCAGAAAAAAAGCTGCCCAGGACGAAAAAAATTTTTTTTTCTCAAATGTAATAACGGATGCTAGAATGTGATTCGGGGTGGAATTCCATGTTTAAAAATGTTATTATTAGCTGTTTTTAAAAATCGAGTGTTTTTGCTGCCCGAGGAAGAAAACGCGTGATGCCGCGGTCAGAAAAAAAGCTGCCGAGGAGCAAAAAAATGTTTTTTTCTCAAATGTAATAACGGATGCTAGAATGTGATTCGGGGTGGAATTCCATGTCTAAAAATATTATTATTAGCTGTTTTTAAAAATCGAGTGTTTTTGCTGCCCGAGGAAGAAAACGCGTGATGCCGCGGTCAGAAAAAAAGCTGCCCAGGAGGAAAAAAATTTTTTTTTTCTCAAATGTAATAACGGATGCTAGAATGTGATTCGGGGTGGAATTCCATGTCTAAAAATATTATTATTAGCTGTTTTTAAAAATAGAGTGTTTTTGCTGCCCGAGGAAGAAAACGCGTGATGCCGCGGTCAGAAAAAAAGCTGCCCACGAGCAAAAATTTTTTTTTCCTCAAATGCAATAACGGATGCTAGAATGTGATTCGGGGTGGAATTCCATGTTTAAAAATGTTATTATTAGCTGTTTTTAAAAATCGAGTGTTTTTGCTGCCCGAGGAAGAAAACGCGTGATGCCGCGGTCAGAAAAAAAGCTGCCCAGGATGAAAAAATTTTTTTTTTCTCAAATGTAATAACGGATGCTAGAATGTGATTCGGGGTGGAATTCCATGTTTAAAAATGTTATTATTAGCTGTTTTTAAAAATCGAGTGTTTTTGGTGCCCGAGGAAGAAAACGCGTGATGCCGCGGTGAGAAAAAAAGCTGGCCAGGAGCAAAAAAATTTTTTTTTTCTCAAATATAATAACGGATGCTAGAATGTGATTCGGGGTGGAATTCCATGTCTAAAAATATTATTATTAGCTGTTTTTAAAAATCGAGTGTTTTTGCTGCCCGAGGAAGAAAACGCGTGATGCCGCGGTCAGAAAAAAAGCTGCCCAGGAGCAAAAAAAAATTTTTTTTTCTCAAATGTAATAACGGATGCTAGAATGTGATTCGGGGTGGAATTCCATGTCTAAAAATGTTATTATTAGCTGTTTTTAAAAATCGAGTGTTTTTGCTGCCCGAGGAAGAAAACGCGTGATGCCGCGGTCAGAAAAAAAGCTGCCGAGGAGCAAAAAAATTTTTTTCCTCAAATAACGGATGCTATAATGTGATTCGGGGTGGAATTCCATGTCTAAAAATGTTATTATTATCTGTTTTTAAAAATCGAGTGTTTTTGCTGCCCGAGGAAGAAAACGCGTGATGCCGCGGTCAGAAAAAAAGCTGCCCTGGAGCAAAAAAAATTTTTTTCTCAAATGCAATAACGGATGCTAGAATGTGATTCGCGGTGGAATTCCATGTCTAAAAATATTATTATTAGCTGTTTTTAAAAATCGAATGTTTTTGCTGCCCGAGGAAGAAAACGCGTGATGCCGCGGTCAGAAAAAAAGCTGCCCAGGACGAAAAAAATTTTTTTTTCTCAAATGTAATAACGGATGCTAGAATGTGATTCGGGGTGGAATTTCATGTCTAAAAATGTTATTATTAGCTGTTTTTAAAAATAGAGTGTTTTTGCTGCCCGAGGAAGAAAATGCGTGATGCCGCGGTCAGAAAAAAAGCTGCCCAGGAGCAAAAAAATTTTTTTTCTCAAATGTAATAACGGATACTAGAATGTGATTCGGGGTGGAATTCCATGTCTAAAAATGTTATTATTAGCTGTTTTTAAAAATCGAGTGTTTTTGCTGCCCGAGGAAGAAAACGCGTGATGCCGCGGTCAGAAAAAAAGCTGCCGAGGAGCAAAAA
Source organism: Pituophis catenifer annectens (assembly GCF_029215685.1). Classification (NCBI taxonomy): domain Eukaryota; kingdom Metazoa; phylum Chordata; class Lepidosauria; order Squamata; family Colubridae; genus Pituophis; species Pituophis catenifer. The sequence continues at coordinate 116,928 of NW_027256957.1, read as the reverse complement.
AATTTTTTTTCTCAAATGTACTAACGGAAGCTAGAATGTGATTCGGGGTGGAATTCCATGTCTAAAAATGTTATTATTAGCTGTTTTTAAAAATCGAGTGTTTTTGCTGCCCGAGGAAGAAAACGCGTGATGCCGCGGTCAGAAAAAAAGCTGCCGAGGAGCAAAAAAATTTTTTTTCTCAAATGTACTAACGGATGCTAGAATGTGATTCGGGGTGGAATTCCATGTTTAAAAATGTTATTATTAGCTGTTTTTAAAAATCGAGTGTTTTTGCTGCCCGAGGAAGAAAACGCGTGATGCCGCGGTCAGAAAAAAAGCTGCCGAGGAGCAAAAAATTTTTTTTCTCAAATGTACTAACGGATGCTAGAATGTGATTCGGGGTGGAATTCCATGTTTAAAAATGTTATTATTAGCTGTTTTTAAAAATCGAGTGTTTTTGCTGCCCGAGGAAGAAAACGCGTGATGCCGCGGTCAGAAAAAAAGCTGCCCAGGAGCAAAAAAATTTTTTTTTTCTCAAATGTAATAACAGATACTAGAATGTGATTCGGGGTGGAATTCCATGTCTAAAAATGTTGTTATTATCTGTTTTTAAAAATCGAGTGTTTTTGCTGCCCGAGGAAGAAAACGCGTGATGCCGCGGTCAGAAAAAAAGCTGCCGAGGAGCAAAAAATATTTTTTTCTCAAATGTACTAACGGATGCTAGAATGTGATTCGGGGTGGAATTCCATGTCTAAAAATGTTATTATTAGCTGTTTTTAAAAATCGAGTGTTTTTGCTGCCCGAGGAAGAAAACGCGTGATGCCGCGGTCAGTAAAAAAGCTGCCCAGGACGAAAAAAATTTTTTTTTCTCAAATGTAATAACGGATGCTAGAATGTGATTCGGGGTGGAATTCCATGTTTAAAAATGTTATTATTAGCTGTTTTTAAAAATCGAGTGTTTTTGCTGCCCGAGGAAGAAAACGCGTGATGCCGCGGTCAGAAAAACAGTTGCCCAGGAGCAAAAAAAATTTTTTTTTCTCAAATGTAATAACGGATGCTAGAATGTGATTCGGGGTGGAATTCCATGTCTAAAAATGTTATTATTAACTGTTTTTAAAAATCGAGTGTTTTTGCTGCCCGAGGAAGAAAACGCATGATGCCGCGGTCAGAAAAAATGCTGCCCAGGAGCAAAAAAATTTTTTTTTCTCAAATGTAATAACGGATGCTGGAATGTGATTCGGGGTGGAATTCCATGTCTAAAAATGTTATTATTAGCTGTTTTTAAAAATCGAGTGTTTTTGCTGCCCGAGGAAGAAAACGCGTGATGCCGCGGACAGAAAAAAAGCTGCCCAGGAGCAAAAAAAAATTTTTTTTCTGAAATGTAATAACGGATGCTAGAATGTGATTCGGGGTGGAATTCCATGTCTAAAAATGTTATTATTAGCTGTTTTTAAAAATCGAGTGTTTTTGCTGCCCGAGGAAGAAAACGCGTGATGCCGCGGTCAGAAAAAAAGCTGCCCAGGAGCAAAAAAAATTTTTTTTTCTCAAATGTAATAACGGATGCTAGAATGTGATTCAGGGTGGAATTCCATGTCTAAAAATGTTATTATTAGCTGTTTTTAAAAATAGAGTGTTTTGGGAGCCCGAGGAAGAAAACGCGTGATGCCGCGGTCAGAAAAAAAGCTGCCCAGGAGCAAAAAAAATTTTTTTTTCTCAAATGTAATAACGGATGCTAGAATGTGATTCAGGGTGGAATTCCATGTTTAAAAATGTTATTATTAGCTGTTTTTAAAAATCGAGTGTTTTTGGTGCCCGAGGAAGAAAACGTGTGATGCCGCGGTCAGAAAAAAAGCTGCCCAGGAGTAAAAAAATTTTTTTTTCTCAAATGTAATAACGGATGCTAGAATGTGATTCGGGGTGGAATTCCATGTTTAAAAATGTTATTATTAGCTGTTTTTAAAAATCGAGTGTTTTTGCTGCCCGAGGAAGAAAACGCGTGATGCCGCGGTCAGAAAAAAAGCTGCCGAGGAGCAAAAAAATTTTTTTTCTCAAATGTAATAACGGATGCTAGAATGTGATTCGGGGTGGAATTCCATGTCTAAAAATGTTATTATTAGCTGTTTTTAAAAATCGAGTGGTTTTGCTGCCCGAGGAAGAAAACGCGTGATGCCGCGGTCAGAAAAAAAGCTGCCGAGGAGCAAAAAAATTTTTTTTCTCAAATGTACTAACGGATGCTAGAATGTGATTCGGGGTGGAATTCCATGTCTAAAAATGTTATTATTAGCTGTTTTTAAAAATCGAGTGTTTTTGCTGCCCGAGGAAGAAACCGCGTGATGCCGCGGTCAGAAAAAAAGCTGCCGAGGAGCAAAAAATTTTTTTTTCTCAAATGTAATAACGGATACTAGAATGTGATTCGGGGTGGAATTCCATGTCTAAAAATGTTATTATTAGCTGTTTTTAAAAATCGAGTGTTTTTGCTGCCCGAGGAAGAAAACGCGTGATGCCGCGGTCAGAAAAAAAAGCTGCCGAGGAGCAAAAAAATTTTTTTTCTCAAATGTACTAACGGAAGCTAGAATGTGATTCGGGGTGGAATTCCATGTCTAAAAATGTTATTATTAGCTGTTTTTAAAAATCGAGTGTTTTTGCTGCCCGAGGAAGAAAACGCGTGATGCCGCGGTCAGAAAAAAAGCTGCCGAGGAGCAAAAAAATTTTTTTTCTCAAATGTACTAACGGATGCTAGAATGTGATTCGGGGTGGAATTCCATGTTTAAAAATGTTATTATTAGCTGTTTTTAAAAATCGAGTGTTTTTGCTGCCCGAGGAAGAAAACGCGTGATGCCGCGGTCAGAAAAAAAGCTGCCGAGGAGCAAAAAATTTTTTTTCTCAAATGTACTAACGGATGCTAGAATGTGATTCGGGGTGGAATTCCATGTTTAAAAATGTTATTATTAGCTGTTTTTAAAAATCGAGTGTTTTTGCTGCCCGAGGAAGAAAACGCGTGATGCCGCGGTCAGAAAAAAAGCTGCCCAGGAGCAAAAAAATTTTTTTTTTCTCAAATGTAATAACAGATACTAGAATGTGATTCGGGGTGGAATTCCATGTCTAAAAATGTTGTTATTATCTGTTTTTAAAAATCGAGTGTTTTTGCTGCCCGAGGAAGAAAACGCGTGATGCCGCGGTCAGAAAAAAAGCTGCCGAGGAGCAAAAAATATTTTTTTCTCAAATGTACTAACGGATGCTAGAATGTGATTCGGGGTGGAATTCCATGTCTAAAAATGTTATTATTAGCTGTTTTTAAAAATCGAGTGTTTTTGCTGCCCGAGGAAGAAAACGCGTGATGCCGCGGTCAGTAAAAAAGCTGCCCAGGACGAAAAAAAATTTTTTTTCTCAAATGTAATAACGGATGCTAGAATGTGATTCGGGGTGGAATTCCATGTTTAAAAATGTTATTATTAGCTGTTTTTAAAAATCGAGTGTTTTTGCTGCCCGAGGAAGAAAACGCGTGATGCCGCGGTCAGAAAAAAAGTTGCCCAGGAGCAAAAAAAATTTTTTTTTCTCAAATGTAATAACGGATGCTAGAATGTGATTCGGGGTGGAATTCCATGTCTAAAAATGTTATTATTAACTGTTTTTAAAAATCGAGTGTTTTTGCTGCCCGAGGAAGAAAACGCGTGATGCCGCGGACAGAAAAAAAGCTGCCCAGGAGCAAAAAAAAATTTTTTTTCTGAAATGTAATAACGGATGCTAGAATGTGATTCGGGGTGGAATTCCATGTCTAAAAATGTTATTATTAGCTGTTTTTAAAAATCGAGTGTTTTTGCTGCCCGAGGAAGAAAACGCGTGATGCCGGGGTCAGAAAAAAAGCTGCCGAGGAGCAAAAAAATTTTTTTTCTCAAATGTACTAACGGATGCTAGAATGTGATTCGGGGTGGAATTCCATGTCTAAAAATGTTATTATTAGCTGTTTTTAAAAATAGAGTGTTTTGGGAGCCCGAGGAAGAAAACGCGTGATGCCGCGGTCAGAAAAAAAGCTGCCCAGGAGCAAAAAAAATTTTTTTTTCTCAAATGTAATAACGGATGCTAGAATGTGATTCAGGGTGGAATTCCATGTTTAAAAATGTTATTATTAGCTGTTTTTAAAAATCGAGTGTTTTTGGTGCCCGAGGAAGAAAACGTGTGATGCCGCGGTCAGAAAAAAAGCTGCCCAGGAGTAAAAAAATTTTTTTTTCTCAAATGTAATAACGGATGCTAGAATGTGATTCGGGGTGGAATTCCATGTTTAAAAATGTTATTATTAGCTGTTTTTAAAAATCGAGTGTTTTTGCTGCCCGAGGAAGAAAACGCGTGATGCCGCGGTCAGAAAAAAAGCTGCCGAGGAGCAAAAAAATTTTTTTTCTCAAATGTAATAACGGATGCTAGAATGTGATTCGGGGTGGAATTCCATGTCTAAAAATGTTATTATTAGCTGTTTTTAAAAATCGAGTGGTTTTGCTGCCCGAGGAAGAAAACGCGTGATGTCGCGGTCAGAAAAAAAGCTGCCGAGGAGCAAAAAAATTTTTTTTCTCAAATGTACTAACGGATGCTAGAATGTGATTCGGGGTGGAATTCCATGTCTAAAAATGTTATTATTAGCTGTTTTTAAAAATCGAGTGTTTTTGCTGCCCGAGGAAGAAACCGCGTGATGCCGCGGTCAGAAAAAAAGCTGCCGAGGAGCAAAAAAATTTTTTTTCTCAAATGTAATAACGGATGCTAGAATGTGATTCGGGGTGGAATTCCATGTCTAAAAATGTTATTATTAGCTGTTTTTAAAAATAGAGTGTTTTTGGTGCCCGAGGAAGAAAACGCGTGATGCCGCGGTCAGAAAAAAAGCTGCCCAGGAGCAAAAACATTTTTTTCCTCAAATGCAATAACGGATGCTAGAATGTGATTCGGGGTGGAATTCCATGTTTAAAAATGTTATTATTAGCTGTTTTTAAAAATCGAGTGTTTTTGCTGCTCGAGGAAGAAAAGGCGTGATGCCGCGGTCAGAAAAAAAGCTGCCGAGGAGCAAAAAAATTTTTTTTCTCAAATGTAATAACGGATGCTAGAATGTGATTCGGGGTGGAATTCCATGTCTAAAAATGTTATTATTATCTGTTTTTAAAAATCGAGTGTTTAGGGTGCCTGTGGAAGAAAACGCGGTCAGAAAAAAAGCTGCCGAGGAGCAAAAAAATTTTTTTTCTCAAATGTACTAATGGATGCTAGAATGTGATTCGGGGTGGAATTCCATGTCTAAAAATGTTATTATTAGCTGTTTTTAAAAATCGAGTGTTTTTGCTGCCCGAGGAAGAAAACGCGTGATGCCGCGGTCAGAAAAAAAGCTGCGAAGGAGGAGAAAATTTTTTTTTCTCAAATGTAATAACGGATGCTAGAATGTGATTCGGGGTGGAATTCCATGTCTAAAAATGTTATTATTATCTGTTTTTAAAAATCGAGTGTTTATGCTGCCCGAGGAAGAAAACGCGTGATGACGCGGTCAGAAAAAAAGCTGCCCAGGACGAAAAAAAATTTTTTTTCTCAAATGTACTAACGGATGCTAGAATGTGATTCGGGGTGGAATTCCATGTCTAAAAATGTTATTATTAGCTGTTTTTAAAAATAGAGTGTTTTTGCTGCCCGAGGAAGAAAACGCGTGATGCCGCGGTCAGAAAAAAAGCTGCCCAGGAGGAAAATTTTTTTTTTCCTCAAATGTAATAACGGATGCTAGAATGTGATTCGGGGTGGAATTCCATGTCTAAAAATGTTATTATTAGCTGTTTTTAAAAATCGAGTGTTTTTGCTGCCCGAGGAAGAAAACGCGTGATGCCGCGGTCAGAAAAAAAGCTGCCCAGGAGGAAAAAATTTTTTTTTTCTCAAATGTAATAACGGATGCTAGAATGTGATTCGGGGTGGAATTCCATGTTTAAAAATGTTATTATTAGCTGTTTTTAAAAATCGAGTGTTTTTGGTGCCCGAGGAAGAAAACGCGTGATGCCGCGGTCAGAAAAAAAGCTGCCCAGGACGAAAAAAATTTTTTTTTCTCAAATGTAATAACGGATGCTAGAATGTGATTCGGGGTGGAATTCCATGTTTAAAAATGTTATTATTAGCTGTTTTTAAAAATCGAGTGTTTTTGCTGCCCGAGGAAGAAAACGCGTGATGCCGCGGTCAGAAAAAAAGCTGCCGAGGAGCAAAAAAATGTTTTTTCTCAAATGTAATAACGGATGCTAGAATGTGATTCGGGGTGGAATTCCATGTCTAAAAATATTATTATTAGCTGTTTTTAAAAATCGAGTGTTTTTGCTGCCCGAGGAAGAAAACGCGTGATGCCGCGGTCAGAAAAAAAGCTGCCCAGGAGGAAAAAAATTTTTTTTTTCTCAAATGTAATAACGGATGCTAGAATGTGATTCGGGGTGGAATTCCATGTCTAAAAATATTATTATTAGCTGTTTTTAAAAATAGAGTGTTTTTGCTGCCCGAGGAAGAAAACACGTGATGCCGCGGTCAGAAAAAAAGCTGCCCACGAGCAAAAATTTTTTTTTCCTCAAATGCAATAACGGATGCTAGAATGTGATTCGGGGTGGAATTCCATGTTTAAAAATGTTATTATTAGCTGTTTTTAAAAATCGAGTGTTTTTGCTGCCCGAGGAAGAAAACGCGTGATGCCGCGGTCAGAAAAAAAGCTGCCCAGGATGAAAAAATTTTTTTTTTCTCAAATGTAATAACGGATGCTAGAATGTGATTCGGGGTGGAATTCCATGTTTAAAAATGTTATTATTAGCTGTTTTTAAAAATCGAGTGTTTTTGGTGCCCGAGGAAGAAAACGCGTGATGCCGCGGTGAGAAAAAAAGCTGGCCAGGAGCAAAAAAATTTTTTTTTTCTCAAATATAATAACGGATGCTAGAATGTGATTCGGGGTGGAATTCCATGTCTAAAAATATTATTATTAGCTGTTTTTAAAAATCGAGTGTTTTTGCTGCCCGAGGAAGAAAACGCGTGATGCCGCGGTCAGAAAAAAAGCTGCCCACGAGCAAAAAATTTTTTTTCCTCAAATGCAATAACGGATGCTAGAATGTGATTCGGGGTGGAATTCCATGTTTAAAAATGTTATTATTAGCTGTTTTTAAAAATCGAGTGTTTTTGCTGCCCGAGGAAGAAAACGCGTGATGCCGCGGTCAGAAAAAAAGCTGCCCAGGATGAAAAAAATTTTTTTTTCTCAAATGTAATAACGGATGCTAGAATGTGATTCGGGGTGGAATTCCATGTTTAAAAATGTTATTATTAGCTGTTTTTAAAAATCGAGTGTTTTTGGTGCCCGAGGAAGAAAACGCGTGATGCCGCGGTGAGAAAAAAAGCTGGCCAGGAGCAAAAAAATTTTTTTTTTCTCAAATATAATAACGGATGCTAGAATGTGATTCGGGGTGGAATTCCATGTCTAAAAATATTATTATTAGCTGTTTTTAAAAATCGAGTGTTTTTGCTACCCGAGGAAGAAAACGCGTGATGCCGCGGTCAGAAAAAAAGCTGGCCAGGAGCAAAAAAAATTTTTTTTTCTCAAATGTAATAACGGATGCTAGAATGTGATTCGGGGTGGAATTCCATGTCTAAAAATGTTATTATTATCTATTTTTAAAAATCGAGTGTTTTTGCTGCCCGAGGAAGAAAACGCGTGATGCCGCGGTCAGAAAAAAAGCTGCCCAGGAGCAAAAAAAATTTTTTTTTCTCAAATGTAATAACGGATGCTAGAATGTGATTCGGGGTGGAATTCCATGTCTAAAAATGTTATTATTAGCTGTTTTTAAAAATCGAGTGTTTTTGCTGCCCGAGGAAGAAAACGCGTGATGCCGCGGTCAGAAAAAAAGCTGCCGAGGAGCAAAAAATTTTTTTTCCTCAAATAACGGATGCTATAATGTGATTCGGGGTGGAATTCCATGTCTAAAAATGTTATTATTATCTGTTTTTAAAAATCGAGTGTTTTTGCTGCCCGAGGAAGAAAACGCGTGATGCCGCGGTCAGAAAAAAAGCTGCCCTGGAGCAAAAAAAATTTTTTTCTCAAATGCAATAACGGATGCTAGAATGTGATTCGCGGTGGAATTCCATGTCTAAAAATATTATTATTAGCTGTTTTTAAAAATCGAATGTTTTTGCTGCCCGAGGAAGAAAACGCGTGATGCCGCGGTCAGAAAAAAAGCTGCCCAGGACGAAAAAAATTTTTTTTTCTCAAATGTAATAACGGATGCTAGAATGTGATTCGGGGTGGAATTTCATGTCTAAAAATGTTATTATTAGCTGTTTTTAAAAATAGAGTGTTTTTGCTGCCCGAGGAAGAAAATGCGTGATGCCGAGGTCAGAAAAAAAGCTGCCCAGGAGCAAAAAATTTTTTTTTCTCAAATGTAATAACGGATACTAGAATGTGATTCGGGGTGGAATTCCATGTCTAAAAATGTTATTATTAGCTGTTTTTAAAAATCGAGTGTTTTTGCTGCCCGAGGAAGAAAACGCGTGATGCCGCGGTCAGAAAAAAAGCTGCCGAGGAGCAAAAAAAATTTTTTTCTCAAATGTACTAACGGAAGCTAGAATGTGATTCGGGGTGGAATTCCATGTCTAAAAATGTTATTATTAGCTGTTTTTAAAAATCGAGTGTTTTTGCTGCCCGAGGAAGAAAACGCGTGATGCCGCGGTCAGAAAAAAAGCTGCCGAGGAGCAAAAAAATTTTTTTTCTCAAATGTACTAACGGATGCTAGAATGTGATTCGGGGTGGAATTCCATGTTTAAAAATGTTATTATTAGCTGTTTTTAAAAATCGAGTGTTTTTGCTGCCCGAGGAAGAAAACGCGTGATGCCGCGGTCAGAAAAAAAGCTGCCGAGGAGCAAAAAAAATTTTTTCTCAAATGTACTAACGGATGCTAGAATGTGATTCGGGGTGGAATTCCATGTTTAAAAATGTTATTATTAGCTGTTTTTAAAAATCGAGTGTTTTTGCTGCCCGAGGAAGAAAACGCGTGATGCCGCGGTCAGAAAAAAAGCTGCCCAGGAGCAAAAAAATTTTTTTTTCTCAAATGTAATAACGGATGCTAGAATGTGATTCGGGGTGGAATTCCATGTCTAAAAATGTTGTTATTATCTGTTTTTAAAAATCGAGTGTTTTTGCTGCCCGAGGAAGAAAACGCGTGATGCCGCGGTCAGAAAAAAAGCTGCCGAGGAGCAAAAAATATTTTTTTCTCAAATGTAATAACGGATGCTGGAATGTGATTCGGGGTGGAATTCCATGTCTAAAAATGTTATTATTAGCTGTTTTTAAAAATCGAGTGTTTTTGCTGCCCGAGGAAGAAAACGCGTGATGCCGCGGACAGAAAAAAAGCTGCCCAGGAGCAAAAAAAAATTTTTTTTCTGAAATGTAATAACGGATGCTAGAATGTGATTCGGGGTGGAATTCCATGTCTAAAAATGTTATTATTAGCTGTTTTTAAAAATCGAGTGTTTTTGCTGCCCGAGGAAGAAAACGCGTGATGCCGGGGTCAGAAAAAAAGCTGCCGAGGAGCAAAAAAATTTTTTTTCTCAAATGTACTAACGGATGCTAGAATGTGATTCGGGGTGGAATTCCATGTCTAAAAATGTTATTATTAGCTGTTTTTAAAAATAGAGTGTTTTGGGAGCCCGAGGAAGAAAACGCGTGATGCCGCGGTCAGAAAAAAAGCTGCCCAGGAGCAAAAAAAATTTTTTTTTCTCAAATGTAATAACGGATGCGAGAATGTGATTCAGGGTGGAATTCCATGTTTAAAAATGTTATTATTAGCTGTTTTTAAAAATCGAGTGTTTTTGGTGCCCGAGGAAGAAAACGTGTGATGCCGCGGTCAGAAAAAAAGCTGCCCAGGAGTAAAAAAAATTTTTTTTCTCAAATGTAATAACGGATGCTAGAATGTGATTCGGGGTGGAATTCCATGTTTAAAAATGTTATTATTAGCTGTTTTTAAAAATCGAGTGTTTTTGCTGCCCGAGGAAGAAAACGCGTGATGCCGCGGTCAGAAAAAAAGCTGCCGAGGAGCAAAAAAATTTTTTTTCTCAAATGTAATAACGGATGCTAGAATGTGATTCGGGGTGGAATTCCATGTCTAAAAATGTTATTATTAGCTGTTTTTAAAAATCGAGTGGTTTTGCTGCCCGAGGAAGAAAACGCGTGATGCCGCGGTCAGAAAAAAAGCTGGCCAGGAGCAAAAAAATTTTTTTTTTCTCAAATATAATAACGGATGCTAGAATGTGATTCGGGGTGGAATTCCATGTCTAAAAATATTATTATTAGCTGTTTTTAAAAATCGAGTGTTTTTGCTGCCCGAGGAAGAAAACGCGTGATGCCGCGGTCAGAAAAAAAGCTGGCCAGGAGCAAAAAAAATTTTTTTTTCTCAAATGTAATAACGGATGCTAGAATGTAATTCGGGGTGGAATTCCATGTCTAAAAATGTTATTATTAGCTGTTTTTAAAAATCGAGTGGTTTTGCTGCCCGAGGAAGAAAACGCGTGATGCCGCGGTCAGAAAAAAAGCTGCCGAGGAGCAAAAAATTTTTTTTTCTCAAATGTACTAACGGATGCTAGAATGTGATTCGGGGTGGAATTCCATGTCTAAAAATGTTATTATTAGCTGTTTTTAAAAATCGAGTATTTTTGCTGCCCGAGGAAGAAAACACGTGATGCCGCGGTCAGAAAAAAAGCTGCCCAGGACGAAAAAAAATTTTTTTTCTCAAATGTAATAACGGATGCTAGAATGTGATTCGGGGTGGAATTCCATTTCTAAAAATGTTATTATTAGCTGTTTTTAAAAATCGAGTGTTTTTGCTGCCCGAGGAAGAAAACGCGTGATGCCGCGGTCAGAAAAAAAGCTGCCCAGGACGAAAAAAAATTTTTTTTCTCAAATGTAATAACGGATGCTAGAATGTGATTCGGGGTGGAATTCCATTTCTAAAAATGTTATTATTAGCTGTTTTTAAAAATCGAGTGTTTTTGCTGCCCGAGGAAGAAAACGCGTGATGCCGCGGTCAGAAAAAAAGCTGCCCTGGAGCAAAAAAAATTTTTTTCTCAAATGCAATAACGGATGCTAGAATGTGATTCGGGGTGGAATTCCATGTTTAAAAATGTTATTATTAGCTGTTTTTAAAAATAGAGTGTTTTTGCTGCCCGAGGAAGAAAACGCGTGATGCCGCGGTCAGAAAAAAAGCTGCCCAGGAGGAAAATTTTTTTTTTCCTCAAATGTAATAACGGATGCTAGAATGTGATTCGGGGTGGAATTCCATGTCTAAAAATGTTATTATTAGCTGTTTTTAAAAATCGAGTGTTTTTGCTGCCCGAGGAAGAAAACGCGTGATGCCGCGGTCAGAAAAAAAGCTGCCGAGGAGCAAAAAAATGTTTTTTCTCAAATGTAATAACGGATGCTAGAATGTGATTCGGGGTGGAATTCCATGTCTAAAAATATTATTATTAGCTGTTTTTAAAAATCGAGTGTTTTTGCTGCCCGAGGAAGAAAACGCGTGATGCCGCGGTCAGAAAAAAAGCTGCCCAGGAGGAAAAAAATTTTTTTTTTCTCAAATGTAATAACGGATGCTAGAATGTGATTCGGGGTGGAATTCCATGTCTAAAAATATTATTATTAGCTGGTTTTAAAAATAGAGTGTTTTTGCTGCCCGAGGAAGAAAACGCGTGATGCCGCGGTCAGAAAAAAAGCTGCCCACGAGCAAAAAATTTTTTTTCCTCAAATGCAATAACGGATGCTAGAATGTGATTCGGGGTGGAATTCCATGTTTAAAAATGTTATTATTAGCTGTTTTTAAAAATCGAGTGTTTTTGCTGCCCGAGGAAGAAAACGCGTGATGCCGCGGTCAGAAAAAAAGCTGCCCAGGATGAAAAAAAATTTTTTTTCTCAAATGTAATAACGGATGCTAGAATGTGATTCGGGGTGGAATTCCATGTTTAAAAATGTTATTATTAGCTGTTTTTAAAAATCGAGTGTTTTTGGTGCCCGAGGAAGAAAACGCGTGATGCCGCGGTGAGAAAAAAAGCTGGCCAGGAGCAAAAAAATTTTTTTTTTCTCAAATATAATAACGGATGCTAGAATGTGATTCGGGGTGGAATTCCATGTCTAAAAATATTATTATTAGCTGTTTTTAAAAATCGAGTGTTTTTGCTGCCCGAGGAAGAAAACGCGTGATGCCGCGGTCAGAAAAAAAGCTGCCCACGAGCAAAAAATTTTTTTTCCTCAAATGCAATAACGGATGCTAGAATGTGATTCGGGGTGGAATTCCATGTTTAAAAATGTTATTATTAGCTGTTTTTAAAAATCGAGTGTTTTTGCTGCCCGAGGAAGAAAACGCGTGATGCCGCGGTCAGAAAAAAAGCTGCCCAGGATGAAAAAAATTTTTTTTTTCTCAAATGTAATAACGGATGCTAGAATGTGATTCGGGGTGGAATTCCATGTTTAAAAATGTTATTATTAGCTGTTTTTAAAAATCGAGTGTTTTTGGTGCCCGAGGAAGAAAACGCGTGATGCCGCGGTGAGAAAAAAAGCTGGCCAGGAGCAAAAAAATTTTTTTTTTCTCAAATATAATAACGGATGCTAGAATGTGATTCGGGGTGGAATTCCATGTCTAAAAATATTATTATTAGCTGTTTTTAAAAATCGAGTGTTTTTGCTGCCCGAGGAAGAAAACGCGTGATGCCGCGGTCAGAAAAAAAGCTGGCCAGGAGCAAAAAAAATTTTTTTTTCTCAAATGTAATAACGGATGCTAGAATGTAATTCGGGGTGGAATTCCATGTCTAAAAATGTTATTATTAGCTGTTTTTAAAAATCGAGTGGTTTTGCTGCCCGAGGAAGAAAACGCGTGATGCCGCGGTCAGAAAAAAAGCTGCCGAGGAGCAAAAAATTTTTTTTTCTCAAATGTACTAACGGATGCTAGAATGTGATTCGGGGTGGAATTCCATGTCTAAAAATGTTATTATTAGCTGTTTTTAAAAATCGAGTATTTTTGCTGCCCGAGGAAGAAAACGCGTGATGCCGCGGTCAGAAAAAAAGCTGCCCAGGACGAAAAAAATTTTTTTTTCTCAAATGTAATAACGGATGCTAGAATGTGATTCGGGGTGGAATTCCATTTCTAAAAATGTTATTATTAGCTGTTTTTAAAAATCGAGTGTTTTTGCTGCCCGAGGAAGAAAACGCGTGATGCCGCGGTCAGAAAAAAAGCTGCCCAGGACGAAAAAAAATTTTTTTTCTCAAATGTAATAACGGATGCTAGAATGTGATTCGGGGTGGAATTCCATTTCTAAAAATGTTATTATTAGCTGTTTTTAAAAATCGAGTGTTTTTGCTGCCCGAGGAAGAAAACGCGTGATGCCGCGGTCAGAAAAAAAGCTGCCCTGGAGCAAAAAAAATTTTTTTCTCAAATGCAATAACGGATGCTAGAATGTGATTCGCGGTGGAATTCCATGTCTAAAAATATTATTATTAGCTGTTTTTAAAAATCGAGTGTTTTTGCTGCCCGAGGAAGAAAACGCGTGATGCCGCGGTCAGAAAAAAAGCTGCCCAGGACGAAAAAAATTTTTTTTTCTCAAATGTAATAACGGATGCTAGAATGTGATTCGGGGTGGAATTTCATGTCTAAAAATGTTATTATTAGCTGTTTTTAAAAATAGAGTGTTTTTGCTGCCCGAGGAAGAAAATGCGTGATGCCGCGGTCAGAAAAAAAGCTGCCCAGGAGCAAAAAAATTTTTTTTCTCAAATGTAATAACGGATGCTAGAATGTGATTCGGGGTGGAATTCCATGTCTAAAAATGTTATTATTAGCTGTTTTTAAAAATCGAGTGTTTTTGCTGCCCGAGGAAGAAAACGCGTGATGCCGCGGTCAGAAAAAAAGCTGCCGAGGAGCAAAAAAAAATTTTTTTCTCAAATGTACTAACGGAAGCTAGAATGTGATTCGGGGTGGAATTCCATGTCTAAAAATGTTATTATTAGCTGCTTTTAAAAATCGAGTGTTTTTGCTGCCCGAGGAAGAAAACGCGTGATGCCGCGGTCAGAAAAAAAGCTGCCGAGGAGCAAAAAAATTTTTTTTCTCAAATGTACTAACGGATGCTAGAATGTGATTCGGGGTGGAATTCCATGTTTAAAAATGTTATTATTAGCTGTTTTTAAAAATCGAGTGTTTTTGCTGCCCGAGGAAGAAAACGCGTGATGCCGCGGTCAGAAAAAAAGCTGCCGAGGAGCAAAAAATTTTTTTTCTCAAATGTACTAACGGATGCTAGAATGTGATTCGGGGTGGAATTCCATGTTTAAAAATGTTATTATTAGCTGTTTTTAAAAATCGAGTGTTTTTGCTGCCCGAGGAAGAAAACGCGTGATGCCGCGGTCAGAAAAAAAGCTGCCCAGGAGCAAAAAAAATTTTTTTTTCTCAAATGTAATAACGGATGCTAAAATGTGATTCGGGGTGGAATTCCATGTCTAAAAATGTTATTATTATCTGTTTTTAAAAATCGAGTGTTTTTGCTGCCCGAGGAAGAAAACGCGTGATGCCGCGGTCAGAAAAAAAGCTGCCGAGGAGCAAAAAAATTTTTTTTCTCAAATGTACTAACGGATGCTAGAATGTGATTCGGGGTGGAATTCCATGTCTAAAAATGTTATTATTAGCTGTTTTTAAAAATCGAGTGTTTTTGCTGCCCGAGGAAGAAAACGCGTGATGCCGCGGTCAGAAAAAAAGCTGCCCAGGACGAAAAAATTTTTTTTTTCTCAAATGTAATAACGGATGCTAGAATGTGATTCGGGGTGGAATTCCATGTCTAAAAATGTTATTATTAGCTGTTTTTAAAAATCGAGTGTTTTTGGTGCCCGAGGAAGAAAACGCGTGATGCCGCGGTCAGAAAAAAAGCTGCCGAGGAGCAAAAAAATTTTTTTTCTCAAATGTACTAACGGATGCTAGAATGTGATTCGGGGTGGAATTCCATGTCTAAAAATGTTATTATTAGCTGTTTTTAAAAATCGAGTGTTTTTGGTGCCCGAGGAAGAAAACGCGTGATGCCGCGGTCAGAAAAAAAGCTGCCCAGGAGTAAAAAAATTTTTTTTTCTCAAATGTAATAACGGATGCTAGAATGTGATTCGGGGTGGAATTCCATGTTTAAAAATGTTATTATTAGCTGTTTTTAAAAATCGAGTGTTTTTGCTGCCCGAGGAAGAAAACGCGTGATGCCGCGGTCAGAAAAAAAGCTGCCCAGGAGCAAAAAAAATTTTTTTTTCTCAAATGTAATAACGGATGCTAGAATGTGATTCGGGGTGGAATTCCATGTCTAAAAATGTTATTATTAACTGTTTTTAAAAATCGAGTGTTTTTGCTGCGCGAGGAAGAAAACGCGTGATGCCGCGGTCAGAAAAAAAGATGCCCAGGACGAAAAAAATTTTTTTTTCTCAAATGTAATAACGGATGCTAGAATGTGATTCGGGGTGGAATTTCATGTCTAAAAATGTTATTATTAGCTGTTTTTAAAAATAGAGTGTTTTTGCTGCCCGAGGAAGAAAATGCGTGATGCCGCGGTCAGAAAAAAAGCTGCCCAGGAGCAAAAAAATTTTTTTTCTCAAATGTAATAACGGATGCTAGAATGTGATTCGGGGTGGAATTCCATGTCTAAAAATGTTATTATTAGCTGTTTTTAAAAATCGAGTGTTTTTGCTGCCCGAGGAAGAAAACGCGTGATGCCGCGGTCAGAAAAAAAGCTGCCGAGGAGCAAAAAAAATTTTTTTCTCAAATGTACTAACGGAAGCTAGAATGTGATTCGGGGTGGAATTCCATGTCTAAAAATGTTATTATTAGCTGTTTTTAAAAATCGAGTGTTTTTGCTGCCCGAGGAAGAAAACGCGTGATGCCGCGGTCAGAAAAAAAGCTGCCGAGGAGCAAAAAAATTTTTTTTCTCAAATGTACTAACGGATGCTAGAATGTGATTCGGGGTGGAATTCCATGTTTAAAAATGTTATTATTAGCTGTTTTTAAAAATCGAGTGTTTTTGCTGCCCGAGGAAGAAAACGCGTGATGCCGCGGTCAGAAAAAAAGCTGCCGAGGAGCAAAAAATTTTTTTTCTCAAATGTACTAACGGATGCTAGAATGTGATTCGGGGTGGAATTCCATGTTTAAAAATGTTATTATTAGCTGTTTTTAAAAATCGAGTGTTTTTGCTGCCCGAGGAAGAAAACGCGTGATGCCGCGGTCAGAAAAAAAGCTGCCGAGGAGCAAAAAATTTTTTTTCTCAAATGTACTAACGGATGCTAGAATGTGATTCGGGGTGGAATTCCATGTTTAAAAATGTTATTATTAGCTGTTTTTAAAAATCGAGTGTTTTTGCTGCCCGAGGAAGAAAACGCGTGATGCCGCGGTCAGAAAAAAAGCTGCCCAGGAGCAAAAAAAATTTTTTTTTCTCAAATGTAATAACGGATGCTAGAATGTGATTCGGGGTGGAATTCCATGTCTAAAAATGTTATTATTATCTGTTTTTAAAAATCGAGTGTTTTTGCTGCCCGAGGAAGAAAACGCGTGATGCCGCGGTCAGAAAAAAAGCTGCCCAGGAGCAAAAAAAATTTTTTTCTCAAATGTACTAACGGATGCTAGAATGTGATTCGGGGTGGAATTCCATGTCTAAAAATGTTATTATTAGCTGTTTTTAAAAATCGAGTGTTTTTGGTGCCCGAGGAAGAAAACGCGTGATGCCGCGGTCAGAAAAAAAGCTGCCCAGGAGTAAAAAAATTTTTTTTTCTCAAATGTAATAACGGATGCTAGAATGTGATTCGGGGTGGAATTCCATGTTTAAAAATGTTATTATTAGCTGTTTTTAAAAATCGAGTGTTTTTGCTGCCCGAGGAAGAAAACGCGTGATGCCGCGGTCAGAAAAAAAGCTGCCCAGGAGCAAAAAAAATTTTTTTTTCTCAAATGTAATAACGGATGCTAGAATGTGATTCGGGGTGGAATTCCATGTCTAAAAATGTTATTATTAACTGTTTTTAAAAATCGAGTGTTTTTGCTGCCCGAGGAAGAAAACGCGTGATGCCGCGGTCAGAAAAAATGCTGCCCAGGAGCAAAAAAATTTTTTTTTCTCAAATGTAATAACGGATGCTGGAATGTGATTCGGGGTGGAATTCCATGTCTAAAAATGTTATTATTAGCTGTTTTTAAAAATCGAGTGTTTTTGCTGCCCGAGGAAGAAAACGCGTGATGCCGCGGACAGAAAAAAAGCTGCCCAGGAGCAAAAAAAAAAATTTTTTTCTGAAATGTAATAACGGATGCTAGAATGTGATTCGGGGTGGAATTCCATGTCTAAAAATGTTATTATTAGCTGTTTTTAAAAATTGAGTGTTTTTGCTGCCCGAGGAAGAAAACGCGTGATGCCGCGGTCAGAAAAAAAGCTGCCCAGGAGCAAAAAAAATTTTTTTTTCTGAAATGTAATAACGGATGCTAGAATGTGATTCGGGGTGGAATTCCATGTCTAAAAATGTTATTATTAGCTGTTTTTAAAAATCGATTGTTTTTGCTGCCCGAGGAAGAAAACGCGTGATGCTGCGGTCAGAAAAAAAGCTGCCGAGGAGCAAAAAAATTTTTTTTCTCAAATGTACTAACGGATGCTAGAATGTGATTCGGGGTGGAATTCCATGTCTAAAAATGTTATTATTATCTGTTTTTAAACATCGAGTGTTTTTGCTGCCCGAGGAAGAAAACGCGTGATGCCACGGTCAGAAAAAAAGCTGCCCAGGAGCAAAAAAAATTTTTTTTTTCTCAAATGTAATAACGGATGCTAGAATGTGATTCGGGGTGGAATTCCATGTCTAAAAATGTTATTATTAGCTGTTTTTAAAAATCGAGTGTTTTTGCTGCCCGAGGAAGAAAACGCGTGATGCCGCGGTCAGAAAAAAAGCTGCCGAGGAGCAAAAAAAATTTTTTTCTCAAATGTACTAACGGAAGCTAGAATGTGATTCGGGGTGGAATTCCATGTCTAAAAATGTTATTATTAGCTGTTTTTAAAAATCGAGTGTTTTTGCTGCCCGAGGAAGAAAACGCGTGATGCCGCGGTCAGAAAAAAAGCTGCCGAGGAGCAAAAAAATTTTTTTTCTCAAATGTACTAACGGATGCTAGAATGTGATTCGGGGTGGAATTCCATGTTTAAAAATGTTATTATTAGCTGTTTTTAAAAATCGAGTGTTTTTGCTGCCCGAGGAAGAAAATGCGTGATGCCGCGGTCAGAAAAAAAGCTGCCGAGGAGCAAAAAAATTTTTTTCTCAAATGTACTAACGGATGCTAGAATGTGATTCGGGGTGGAATTCCATGTTTAAAAATGTTATTATTAGCTGTTTTTAAAAATCGAGTGTTTTTGCTGCCCGAGGAAGAAAACGCGTGATGCCGCGGTCAGAAAAAAAGCTGCCCAGGAGCAAAAAAAAATTTTTTTTCTCAAATGTAATAACGGATGCTAGAATGTGATTCGGGGTGGAATTCCATGTCTAAAAATGTTATTATTATCTGTTTTTAAAAATCGAGTGTTTTTGCTGCCCGAGGAAGAAAACGCGTGATGCCGCGGTCAGAAAAAAAGCTGCCGAGGAGCAAAAAAAATTTTTTTCTCAAATGTACTAACGGATGCTAGAATGTGATTCGGGGTGGAATTCCATGTTTAAAAATGTTATTATTAGCTGTTTTTAAACATCGAGTGTTTTTGCTGCCCGAGGAAGAAAACGCGTGATGCCGCGGTCAGAAAAAAAGCTGCCCAGGACGAAAAAATTTTTTTTTTCTCAAATGTAATAACGGATGCTAGAATGTGATTCGGGGTGGAATTCCATGTCTAAAAATGTTATTATTATCTGTTTTTAAAAATCGAGTGTTTTTGCTGCCCGAGGAAGAAAACGCGTGATGCCGCGGTCAGAAAAAAAGCTGCCGAGGAGCAAAAAAAATTTTTTTCTCAAATGTACTAACGGATGCTAGAATGTGATTCGGGGTGGAATTCCATGTTTAAAAATGTTATTATTAGCTGTTTTTAAACATCGAGTGTTTTTGCTGCCCGAGGAAGAAAACGCGTGATGCCGCGGTCAGAAAAAAAGCTGCCCAGGACGAAAAAATTTTTTTTTTTCTCAAATGTAATAACGGATGCTAGAATGTGATTCGGGGTGGAATTCCATGTCTAAAAATGTTATTATTAGCTGTTTTTAAAAATCGAGTGTTTTTGGTGCCCGAGGAAGAAAACGCGTGATGCCGCGGTCAGAAAAAAAGCTGCCGAGGAGCAAAAAAATTTTTTTTCTCAAATGTACTAACGGATGCTAGAATGTGATTCGGGGTGGAATTCCATGTTTAAAAATGTTATTATTAGCTGTTTTTAAACATCGAGTGTTTTTGCTGCCCGAGGAAGAAAACGCGTGATGCTGCGGTCAGAAAAAAAGCTGCCGAGGAGGAAAAAAATTTTTTTTCTCAAATGTACTAACGGATGCTAGAATGTGATTCGGGGTGGAATTCCATGTCTAAAAATGTTATTATTATCTGTTTTTAAAAATCGAGTGTTTTTGCTGCCCGAGGAAGAAAACGCGTGATGCCGCGGTCAGAAAAAAAGCTGCCGAGGAGCAAAAAAAATTTTTTTCTCAAATGTACTAACGGAAGCTAGAATGTGATTCGGGGTGGAATTCCATGTCTAAAAATGTTATTATTAGCTGTTTTTAAAAATCGAGTGTTTTTGCTGCCCGAGGAAGAAAACGCGTGATGCCGCGGTCAGAAAAAAAGCTGCCGAGGAGCAAAAAAATTTTTTTTCTCAAATGTACTAACGGATGCTAGAATGTGATTCGGGGTGGAATTCCATGTTTAAAAATGTTATTATTAGCTGTTTTTAAAAATCGAGTGTTTTTGCTGCCCAAGGAAGAAAATGCGTGATGCCGCGGTCAGAAAAAAAGCTGCCGAGGAGCAAAAAAATTTTTTTCTCAAATGTACTAACGGATGCTAGAATGTGATTCGGGGTGGAATTCCATGTTTAAAAATGTTATTATTAGCTGTTTTTAAAAATCGAGTGTTTTTGCTGCCCGAGGAAGAAAACGCGTGATGCCGCGGTCAGAAAAAAAGCTGCCCAGGAGCAAAAAAAAATTTTTTTTCTCAAATGTAATAACGGATGCTAGAATGTGATTCGGGGTGGAATTCCATGTCTAAAAATGTTATTATTATCTGTTTTTAAAAATCGAGTGTTTTTGCTGCCCGAGGAAGAAAACGCGTGATGCCGCGGTCAGAAAAAAAGCTGCCGAGGAGCAAAAAAAATTTTTTTCTCAAATGTACTAACGGATGCTAGAATGTGATTCGGGGTGGAATTCCATGTTTAAAAATGTTATTATTAGCTGTTTTTAAACATCGAGTGTTTTTGCTGCCCGAGGAAGAAAACGCGTGATGCCGCGGTCAGAAAAAAAGCTGCCCAGGACGAAAAAAATTTTTTTTTCTCAAATGTAATAACGGATGCTAGAATGTGATTCGGGGTGGAATTCCATGTCTAAAAATGTTATTATTAGCTGTTTTTAAAAATCGAGTGTTTTTGGTGCCCGAGGAAGAAAACGCGTGATGCCGCGGTCAGAAAAAAAGCTGCCGAGGAGCAAAAAAAATTTTTTTCTCAAATGTACTAACGGATGCTAGAATGTGATTCGGGGTGGAATTCCATGTCTAAAAATGTTATTATTAGCTGTTTTTTAAAATCGAGTGTTTTTGGTGCCCGAGGAAGAAAACGCGTGATGTCGCGGTCAGAAAAAAAGCTGCCGAGGAGCAAAAAAAATTTTTTTCTCAAATGTAATAACGGATGCTAGAATGTGATTCGGGGTGGAATTCCATGTCTAAAAATGTTATTATTAGCTGTTTTTAAAAATCGAGTGTTTTTGGTGCCCGAGGAAGAAAACGCGTGATGCCGCGGTCAGAAAAAAAGCTGCCCAGGAGTAAAAAAATTTTTTTTTCTCAAATGGAATAACGGATGCTAGAATGTGATTCGGGGTGGAATTCCATGTTTAAAAATGTTATTATTAGCTGTTTTTAAAAATCGAGTGTTTTTGCTGTCCGAGGAAGAAAACGCGTGATGCCGCGGTCAGAAAAAAAGCTGCCCAGGAGCAAAAAATTTTTTTTTCTCAAATGTAATAACGGATGCTAGAATGTGATTCGGGGTGGAATTCCATGTCTAAAAATGTTATTATTAGCTGTTTTTAAAAATCGAGTGTTTTTGCTGCCCGAGGAAGAAAACGCGTGATGCCGCGGTCAGAAAAAATGCTGCCCAGGAGCAAAAAAATTTTTTTTTCTCAAATGTAATAACGGATGCTGGAATGTGATTCGGGGTGGAATTCCATGTCTAAAAATGTTATTATTAGCTGTTTTTAAAAATCGAGTGTTTTTGCTGCCCGAGGAAGAAAACGCGTGATGCCGCGGTCAGAAAAAAAGCTGCCCAGGAGCAAAAAAAAAATTTTTTTCTGAAATGTAATAACGGATGCTAGAATGTGATTCGGGGTGGAATTCCATGTCTAAAAATGTTATTATTAGCTGTTTTTAAAAATCGAGTGTTTTTGCTGCCCGAGGAAGAAAACGCGTGATGCTGCGGTCAGAAAAAAAGCTGCCGAGGAGCAAAAAATTTTTTTTTCTCAAATGTACTAACGGATGCTAGAATGTGATTCGGGGTGGAATTCCATGTCTAAAAATGTTATTATTAGCTGTTTTTAAAAATAGAGTGTTTTGGGAGCCCGAGGAAGAAAACGCGTGATGCCGCGGTCAGAAAAAAAGCTGCCGAGGAGCAAAAAAAATTTTTTTCTCAAATGTACTAACGGATGCTAGAATGTGATTCGGGGTGGAATTCCATGTCTAAAAATGTTATTATTAGCTGTTTTTAAAAATCGAGTGTTTTTGCTGCCCGAGGAAGAAAACGCGTGATGCCGCGGTCAGAAAAAAAGCTGCCCAGGAAGAAAAAAATTTTTTTTTCTCAAATGTAATAACGGATGCTAGAATGTGATTCGGGGTGGAATTCCATGTCTAAAAATGTTATTATTAGCTGTTTTTAAAAATCGAGTGTTTTTGGTGCCCGAGGAAGAAAACGCGTGATGCCGCGGTCAGAAAAAAAGCTGCCCAGGAGTAAAAAAATTTTTTTTTCTCAAATGTAATAACGGATGCTAGAATGTGATTCGGGGTGGAATTCCATGTTTAAAAATGTTATTATTAGCTGTTTTTAAAAATCGAGTGTTTTTGCTGCCCGTGGAAGAAAACGCGTGATGCCGCGGTCAGAAAAAAAGCTGCCGAGGAGCAAAAAAAATTTTTTTCTCAAATGTACTAACGGATGCTAGAATGTGATTCGGGGTGGAATTCCATGTCTAAAAATGTTATTATTAGCTGTTTTTAAAAATCGAGTGTTTTTGCTGCCCGAGGAAGAAAACGCGTGATGCCGCGGTCAGAAAAAAAGCTGCCCAGGACGAAAAAAAATTTTTTTTCTCAAATGTAATAACGGATGCTAGAATGTGATTCGGGGTGGAATTCCATGTCTAAAAATGTTATTATTAGCTGTTTTTAAAAATCGAGTGTTTTTGGTGCCCGAGGAAGAAAACGCGTGATGCCGCGGTCAGAAAAAAAGCTGCCGAGGAGCAAAAAAAATTTTTTTCTCAAATGTACTAACGGATGCTAGAATGTGATTCGGGGTGGAATTCCATGTCTAAAAATGTTATTATTATCTGTTTTTAAAAATCGAGTGTTTTTGGTGCCCGAGGAAGAAAACGCGTGATGCCGCGGTCAGAAAAAAAGCTGCCCAGGAGTAAAAAAATTTTTTTTTCTCAAATGTAATAACGGATGCTAGAATGTGATTCGGGGTGGAATTCCATGTTTAAAAATGTTATTATTAGCTGTTTTTAAAAATCGAGTGTTTTTGCTTCCCGAGGAAGAAAACGCGTGATGCCGCGGTCAGAAAAAAAGCTGCCGAGGAGCAAAAAAATTTTTTTTCTCAAATGTAATAACGGATGCTAGAATGTGATTCGGGGTGGAATTCCATGTCTAAAAATGTTATTATTAGCTGTTTTTAAAAATCGAGTGTTTTTGCTGTCGGAGGAAGAAAACGCGTGATGCCGCGGTCAGAAAAAAAGCTGCCCAGGAGCAAAAAATATTTTTTTTTCTCAAATGTAATAACGGATGCTAGAATGTGATTCGGGGTGGAATTCCATGTCTAAAAATGTTATTATTAGCTGTTTTTAAAAATCGAGTGTTTTTGCTGCCCGAGGAAGAAAACGCGTGATGCCGCGGTCAGAAAAAAAGCTGCCCAGGAAGAAAAAAATTTTTTTTTCTCAAATGTAATAACGGATGCTAGAATGTGATTCGGGGTGGAATTCCATGTCTAAAAATGTTATTATTAGCTGTTTTTAAAAATCGAGTGTTTTTGCTACCCGAGGAAGAAAACGCGTGATGCCGCGGTCAGAAAAAAAGCTGCCGAGGAGCAAAAAAATTTTTTTTCTCAAATGTAATAACGGATGCTAGAATGTGATTCGGGGTGGAATTCCATGTCTAAAAATGTTATTATTAGCTGTTTTTAAAAATCGAGTGTTTTTGCTGTCCGAGGAAGAAAACGCGTGATGCCGCGGTCAGAAAAAAAGCTGCCCAGGAGCAAAAAAAAATTTTTTTTCTCAAATGTAATAACGGATGCTAGAATGTGATTCGGGGTGGAATTCCATGTCTAAAAATGTTATTATTAACTGTTTTTAAAAATCGAGTGTTTTTGCTGCCCGAGGAAGAAAACGCGTGATGCCGCGGTCAGAAAAAATGCTGCCCAGGAGCAAAAAAATTTTTTTTTCTCAAATGTAATAACGGATGCTGGAATGTGATTCGGGGTGGAATTCCATGTCTAAAAATGTTATTATTAGCTGTTTTTAAAAATCGAGTGTTTTTGCTGCCCGAGGAAGAAAACGCGTGATGCCGCGGTCAGAAAAAAAGCTGCCCAGGAGCAAAAAAAAATTTTTTTTCTGAAATGTAATAACGGATGCTAGAATGTGATTCGGGGTGGAATTCCATGTCTAAAAATGTTATTATTAGC
The DNA here is from genome assembly GCF_029215685.1 of Pituophis catenifer annectens. NCBI lineage: Eukaryota > Metazoa > Chordata > Lepidosauria > Squamata > Colubridae > Pituophis > Pituophis catenifer. The sequence goes on along the minus strand of NW_027256957.1, from coordinate 92,877 downwards.
TGTTTTTAAAAATCGAGTGTTTTTGCTGCCCGAGGAAGAAAACGCTTGATGCTGCGGTCAGAAAAAAAGCTGCCGAGGAGCAAAAAAAATTTTTTTCTCAAATGTACTAACGGATGCTAGAATGTGATTCGGGGTGGAATTCCATGTCTAAAAATGTTATTATTAGCTGTTTTTAAAAATAGAGTGTTTTGGGAGCCCGAGGAAGAAAACGCGTGATGCCGCGGTCAGAAAAAAAGCTGCCCAGGAGCAAAAAAAATTTTTTTTTCTCAAATGTAATAACGGATGCTAGAATGTGATTCAGAGTGGAATTCCATGTTTAAAAATGTTATTATTAGCTGTTTTTAAAAATCGAGTGTTTTTGGTGCCCGAGGAAGAAAACGCGTGATGCCGCGGTCAGAAAAAAAGCTGCCCAGGGGTAAAAAATTTTTTTTTTCTCAAATGTAATAACGGATGCTAGAATGTGATTCGGGGTGGAATTCCATGTTTAAAAATGTTATTATTAGCTGTTTTTAAAAATCGAGTGTTTTTGCTGCGCGAGGAAGAAAACGCGTGATGCCGCGGTCAGAAAAAAAGCTGCCGAGGAGCAAAAAAATTTTTTTTCTCAAATGTAATAACGGATGCTAGAATGTGATTCGGGGTGGAATTCCATTTCTAAAAATGTTATTATTAGCTGTTTTTAAAAATCGAGTGTTTTTGCTGCCCGAGGAAGAAAACGCGTGATGCCGCGGTCAGAAAAAAAGCTGCCCAGGAGCAAAAAAAATTTTTTTTTCTCAAATGTAATAACGGATGCTAGAATGTGATTCGGGGTGGAATTCCATGTTTAAAAATGTTATTATTAGCTGTTTTTAAAAATCGAGTGTTTTTGCTGCCCGAGGAAGAAAACGCGTGATGCCGCGGTCAGAAAAAAAGCTGCCCAGGATGAAAAAAAAATTTTTTTCTCAAATGTAATAACGGATGCTAGAATGTGATTCGGGGTGGAATTCCATGTTTAAAAATGTTATTATTAGCTGTTTTTAAAAATCGAGTGTTTTTGGTGCCCGAGGAAGAAAACGCGTGATGCCGCGGTCAGAAAAAAAGCTGCCCAGGAGCAAAAATTTTTTTTTTCTCAAATGTAATAATGGAAGCTAGAATGTGATTCGGGGTGGAATTCCATGTTTAAAAATGTTATTATTAGCTGTTTTTAAAAATCAAGTGTTTTTGCTGCCCGAGGAAGAAAACCCGTGGTGCCACGGTCAGAAAAAAAGCTGCCCAGGAGGAAAAAAATTTTTTTTTCTCAAATGTAATAACGGATGCTAGAATGTGATTCGGGGTGGAATTCCATGTTTAAAAATGTTATTATTAGCTGTTTTTAAAAATCGAGTGTTTTTGCTGCCCGAGGAAGAAAACGCGTGATGCCGCGGTCAGAAAAAAAGCTGCCCAGGAGCAAAAAAAAAATTTTTTTCTGAAATGTAATAACGGATGCTAGAATGTGATTCGGGGTGGAATTCCATGTCTAAAAATGTTATTATTAGCTGTTTTTAAAAATCGAGTGTTTTTGCTGCCCGAGGAAGAAAACGCGTGATGCTGCGGTCAGAAAAAAAGCTGCCGAGGAGCAAAAAATTTTTTTTTCTCAAATGTACTAACGGATGCTAGAATGTGATTCGGGGTGGAATTCCATGTCTAAAAATGTTATTATTAGCTGTTTTTAAAAATAGAGTGTTTTGGGAGCCCGAGGAAGAAAACGCGTGATGCCGCGGTCAGAAAAAAAGCTGCCCAGGAGCAAAAAAAAATTTTTTCTCAAATGTACTAACGGATGCTAGAATGTGATTCGGGGTGGAATTCCATGTCTAAAAATGTTATTATTAGCTGTTTTTAAAAATCGAGTGTTTTTGGTGCCCGAGGAAGAAAACGCGTGATGCCGCGGTCAGAAAAAAAGCTGCCCAGGAGTAAAAAATTTTTTTTTTCTCAAATGTAATAACGGATGCTAGAATGTGATTCGGGGTGGAATTCCATGTTTAAAAATGTTATTATTAGCTGTTTTTAAAAATAGAGTGTTTTTGGTGCCCGAGGAAGAAAACGCGTGATGCCGCGGTCAGAAAAAAAGCTGCCGAGGAGCAAAAAAATTTTTTTTCTCAAATGTACTAACGGATGCTAGAATGTGATTCGGGGTGGAATTCCATGTCTAAAAATGTTATTATTAGCTGTTTTTAAAAATCGAGTGTTTTTGGTGCCCGAGGAAGAAAACGCGTGATGCCGCGGTCAGAAAAAAAGCTGCCCAGGAGTAAAAAATTTTTTTTTTCTCAAATGTAATAACGGATGCTAGAATGTGATTCGGGGTGGAATTCCATGTTTAAAAATGTTATTATTAGCTGTTTTTAAAAATCGAGTGTTTTTGCTACCCGAGGAAGAAAACGCGTGATGCCGCGGTCAGAAAAAAAGCTGCCGAGGAGCAAAAAAATTTTTTTTCTCAAATGTAATAACGGATGCTAGAATGTGATTCGGGGTGGAATTCCATGTCTAAAAATGTTATTATTAGCTGTTTTTAAAAATCGAGTGTTTTTGCTGTCCGAGGAAGAAAACGCGTGATGCCGCGGTCAGAAAAAAAGCTGCCCAGGAGCAAAAATAAATTTTTTTTCTCAAATGTAATAACGGATGCTAGAATGTGATTCGGGGTGGAATTCCATGTCTAAAAATGTTATTATTAACTGTTTTTAAAAATCGAGTGTTTTTGCTGCCCGAGGAAGAAAACGCGTGATGCCGCGGTCAGAAAAAATGCTGCCCAGGAGCAAAAAAATTTTTTTTTCTCAAATGTAATAACGGATGCTGGAATGTGATTCGGGGTGGAATTCCATGTCTAAAAATGTTATTATTAGCTGTTTTTAAAAATCGAGTGTTTTTGCTGCCCGAGGAAGAAAACGCGTGATGCCGCGGTCAGAAAAAAAGCTGCCCAGGAGCAAAAAAAAAAATTTTTTCTGACATGTAATAACGGATGCTAGAATGTGATTCGGGGTGGAATTCCATGTCTAAAAATGTTATTATTAGCTGTTTTTAAAAATCGAGTGTTTTTGCTGCCCGAGGAAGAAAACGCGTGATGCTGCGGTCAGAAAAAAAGCTGCCGAGGAGCAAAAAAATTTTTTTTCTCAAATGTACTAACGGATGCTAGAATGTGATTCGGGGTGGAATTCCATGTCTAAAAATGTTATTATTAGCTGTTTTTAAAAATAGAGTGTTTTGGGAGCCCTAGGAAGAAAACGCGTGATGCCGCGGTCAGAAAAAAAGCTGCCCAGGAGCAAAAAAAATTTTTTTTTCTCAAATGTAATAACGGATGCTAGAATGTGATTCAGAGTGGAATTCCATGTTTAAAAATGTTATTATTAGCTGTTTTTAAAAATCGAGTGTTTTTGCTGCCCGAGGAAGAAAACGCGTGATGCCGCGGTCAGAAAAAAAGCTGCCCAGGAGCAAAAAAAATTTTTTTTTCTCAAACGTAATAACGGATGCTAGAATGTGATTCGGGGTGGAATTCCATGTCTAAAAATGTTATTATTAGCTGTTTTTAAAAATCGAGTGTTTTTGCTGCCCGAGGAAGAAAACGCGTGATGCCGCGGTCAGAAAAAAAGCTGCCGAGGAGCAAAAAAAAATTTTTTCTCAAATGTACTAACGGAAGCTAGAATGTGATTCGGGGTGGAATTCCATGTCTAAAAATGTTATTATTAGCTGTTTTTAAAAATCGAGTGTTTTTGCTGCCCGAGGAAGAAAACGCGTGATGCCGCGGTCAGAAAAAAAGCTGCCGAGGAGCAAAAAAATTTTTTTTCTCAAATGTACTAACGGATGCTAGAATGTGATTCGGGGTGGAATTCCATGTTTAAAAATGTTATTATTAGCTGTTTTTAAAAATCGAGTGTTTTTGCTGCCCGAGGAAGAAAACGCGTGATGCCGCGGTCAGAAAAAAAGCTGCCGAGGAGCAAAAAATTTTTTTTCTCAAATGTACTAACGGATGCTAGAATGTGATTCGGGGTGGAATTCCATGTTTAAAAATGTTATTATTAGCTGTTTTTAAAAATCGAGTGTTTTTGCTGCCCGAGGAAGAAAACGCGTGATGCCGCGGTCAGAAAAAAAGCTGCCCAGGAGCAAAAAAAATTTTTTTTTCTCAAATGTAATAACGGATGCTAGAATGTGATTCGGGGTGGAATTCCATGTCTAAAAATGTTATTATTATCTGTTTTTAAAAATCGAGTGTTTTTGCTGCCCGAGGAAGAAAACGCGTGATGCCGCGGTCAGAAAAAAAGCTGCCGAGGAGCAAAAAAAATTTTTTTCTCAAATGTACTAACGGATGCTAGAATGTGATTCGGGGTGGAATTCCATGTCTAAAAATGTTATTATTAGCTGTTTTTAAAAATCGAGTGTTTTTGCTGCCCGAGGAAGAAAACGCGTGATGCCGCGGTCAGAAAAAAAGCTGCCCAGGACGAAAAAAGATTTTTTTTCTCAAATGTAATAACGGATGCTAGAATGTGATTCGGGGTGGAATTCCATGTCTAAAAATGTTATTATTAGCTGTTTTTAAAAATCGAGTGTTTTTGGTGCCCGAGGAAGAAAACGCGTGATGCCGCGGTCAGAAAAAAAGCTGCCCTGGAGCAAAAAAAATTTTTTTCTCAAATGCAATAACGGATGCTAGAATGTGATTCGCGGTGGAATTCCATGTCTAAAAATATTATTATTAGCTGTTTTTAAAAATCGAGTGTTTTTGCTGCCCGAGGAAGAAAACGCGTGATGCCGCGGTCAGAAAAAAAGCTGCCCAGGACGAAAAAATTTTTTTTTTCTCAAATGTAATAACGGATGCTAGAATGTGATTCGGGGTGGAATTTCATGTCTAAAAATGTTATTATTAGCTGTTTTTAAAAATAGAGTGTTTTTGCTGCCCGAGGAAGAAAATGCGTGATGCCGCGGTCAGAAAAAAAGCTGCCCAGGAGCAAAAAAATTTTTTTTCTCAAATGTAATAACGGATGCTAGAATGTGATTCGGGGTGGAATTCCATGTCTAAAAATGTTATTATTAGCTGTTTTTAAAAATCGAGTGTTTTTGCTGCCCGAGGAAGAAAACGCGTGATGCCGCGGTCAGAAAAAAAGCTGCCGAGGAGCAAAAAAAAATTTTTTCTCAAATGTACTAACGGAAGCTAGAATGTGATTCGGGGTGGAATTCCATGTCTAAAAATGTTATTATTAGCTGTTTTTAAAAATCGAGTGTTTTTGCTGCCCGAGGAAGAAAACGCGTGATGCCGCGGTCAGAAAAAAAGCTGCCGAGGAGCAAAAAAATTTTTTTTCTCAAATGTACTAACGGATGCTAGAATGTGATTCGGGGTGGAATTCCATGTTTAAAAATGTTATTATTAGCTGTTTTTAAAAATCGAGTGTTTTTGCTGCCCGAGGAAGAAAACGCGTGATGCCGCGGTCAGAAAAAAAGCTGCCCAGGAGCAAAAAAAAAATTTTTTTCTGAAATGTAATAACGGATGCTAGAATGTGATTCGGGGTGGAATTCCATGTCTAAAAATGTTATTATTAGCTGTTTTTAAAAATCGAGTGTTTTTGCTGCCCGAGGAAGAAAACGCGTGATGCTGCGGTCAGAAAAAAAGCTGCCGAGGAGCAAAAAATTTTTTTTTCTCAAATGTACTAACGGATGCTAGAATGTGATTCGGGGTGGAATTCCATGTCTAAAAATGTTATTATTAGCTGTTTTTAAAAATAGAGTGTTTTGGGAGCCCGAGGAAGAAAACGCGTGATGCCGCGGTCAGAAAAAAAGCTGCCCAGGAGCAAAAAAAAATTTTTTCTCAAATGTACTAACGGATGCTAGAATGTGATTCGGGGTGGAATTCCATGTCTAAAAATGTTATTATTAGCTGTTTTTAAAAATCGAGTGTTTTTGGTGCCCGAGGAAGAAAACGCGTGATGCCGCGGTCAGAAAAAAAGCTGCCCAGGAGTAAAAAATTTTTTTTTTCTCAAATGTAATAACGGATGCTAGAATGTGATTCGGGGTGGAATTCCATGTTTAAAAATGTTATTATTAGCTGTTTTTAAAAATAGAGTGTTTTTGGTGCCCGAGGAAGAAAACGCGTGATGCCGCGGTCAGAAAAAAAGCTGCCGAGGAGCAAAAAAATTTTTTTTCTCAAATGTACTAACGGATGCTAGAATGTGATTCGGGGTGGAATTCCATGTCTAAAAATGTTATTATTAGCTGTTTTTAAAAATCGAGTGTTTTTGGTGCCCGAGGAAGAAAACGCGTGATGCCGCGGTCAGAAAAAAAGCTGCCCAGGAGTAAAAAATTTTTTTTTTCTCAAATGTAATAACGGATGCTAGAATGTGATTCGGGGTGGAATTCCATGTTTAAAAATGTTATTATTAGCTGTTTTTAAAAATCGAGTGTTTTTGCTACCCGAGGAAGAAAACGCGTGATGCCGCGGTCAGAAAAAAAGCTGCCGAGGAGCAAAAAAATTTTTTTTCTCAAATGTAATAACGGATGCTAGAATGTGATTCGGGGTGGAATTCCATGTCTAAAAATGTTATTATTAGCTGTTTTTAAAAATCGAGTGTTTTTGCTGTCCGAGGAAGAAAACGCGTGATGCCGCGGTCAGAAAAAAAGCTGCCCAGGAGCAAAAATAAATTTTTTTTCTCAAATGTAATAACGGATGCTAGAATGTGATTCGGGGTGGAATTCCATGTCTAAAAATGTTATTATTAACTGTTTTTAAAAATCGAGTGTTTTTGCTGCCCGAGGAAGAAAACGCGTGATGCCGCGGTCAGAAAAAATGCTGCCCAGGAGCAAAAAAATTTTTTTTTCTCAAATGTAATAACGGATGCTGGAATGTGATTCGGGGTGGAATTCCATGTCTAAAAATGTTATTATTAGCTGTTTTTAAAAATCGAGTGTTTTTGCTGCCCGAGGAAGAAAACGCGTGATGCCGCGGTCAGAAAAAAAGCTGCCCAGGAGCAAAAAAAAAAATTTTTTCTGACATGTAATAACGGATGCTAGAATGTGATTCGGGGTGGAATTCCATGTCTAAAAATGTTATTATTAGCTGTTTTTAAAAATCGAGTGTTTTTGCTGCCCGAGGAAGAAAACGCGTGATGCTGCGGTCAGAAAAAAAGCTGCCGAGGAGCAAAAAAAATTTTTTTCTCAAATGTACTAACGGATGCTAGAATGTGATTCGGGGTGGAATTCCATGTCTAAAAATGTTATTATTAGCTGTTTTTAAAAATAGAGTGTTTTGGGAGCCCTAGGAAGAAAACGCGTGATGCCGCGGTCAGAAAAAAAGCTGCCCAGGAGCAAAAAAAATTTTTTTTTCTCAAACGTAATAACGGATGCTAGAATGTGATTCAGAGTGGAATTCCATGTCTAAAAATGTTATTATTAGCTGTTTTTAAAAATCGAGTGTTTTTGGTGCCCGAGGAAGAAAACGCGTGATGCCGCGGTCAGAAAAAAAGCTGCCCTGGAGCAAAAAAAATTTTTTTCTCAAATGCAATAACGGATGCTAGAATGTGATTCGCGGTGGAATTCCATGTCTAAAAATATTATTATTAGCTGTTTTTAAAAATCGAGTGTTTTTGCTGCCCGAGGAAGAAAACGCGTGATGCCGCGGTCAGAAAAAAAGCTGCCCAGGACGAAAAAAATTTTTTTTTCTCAAATGTAATAACGGATGCTAGAATGTGATTCGGGGTGGAATTTCATGTCTAAAAATGTTATTATTAGCTGTTTTTAAAAATAGAGTGTTTTTGCTGCCCGAGGAAGAAAATGCGTGATGCCGCGGTCAGAAAAAAAGCTGCCCAGGAGCAAAAAAATTTTTTTTCTCAAATGTAATAACGGATGCTAGAATGTGATTCGGGGTGGAATTCCATGTCTAAAGATGTTATTATTAGCTGTTTTTAAAAATCGAGTGTTTTTGCTGCCCGAGGAAGAAAACGCGTGATGCCGCGGTCAGAAAAAAAGCTGCCGAGGAGCAAAAAAAAATTTTTTCTCAAATGTACTAACGGAAGCTAGAATGTGATTCGGGGTGGAATTCCATGTCTAAAAATGTTATTATTAGCTGTTTTTAAAAATCGAGTGTTTTTGCTGCCCGAGGAAGAAAACGCGTGATGCCGCGGTCAGAAAAAAAGCTGCCGAGGAGCAAAAAAATTTTTTTTCTCAAATGTACTAACGGATGCTAGAATGTGATTCGGGGTGGAATTCCATGTTTAAAAATGTTATTATTAGCTGTTTTTAAAAATCGAGTGTTTTTGCTGCCCGAGGAAGAAAACGCGTGATGCCGCGGTCAGAAAAAAAGCTGCCGAGGAGCAAAAAATTTTTTTTCTCAAATGTACTAACGGATGCTAGAATGTGATTCGGGGTGGAATTCCATGTTTAAAAATGTTATTATTAGCTGTTTTTAAAAATCGAGTGTTTTTGCTGCCCGAGGAAGAAAACGCGTGATGCCGCGGTCAGAAAAAAAGCTGCCCAGGAGCAAAAAAATTTTTTTTTTCTCAAATGTAATAACGGATGCTAGAATGTGATTCGGGGTGGAATTCCATGTCTAAAAATGTTATTATTATCTGTTTTTAAAAATCGAGTGTTTTTGCTGCCCGAGGAAGAAAACGCGTGATGCCGCGGTCAGAAAAAAAGCTGCCGAGGAGCAAAAAAAATTTTTTTCTCAAATGTACTAACGGATGCTAGAATGTGATTCGGGGTGGAATTCCATGTCTAAAAATGTTATTATTAGCTGTTTTTAAAAATCGAGTGTTTTTGCTGCCCGAGGAAGAAAACGCGTGATGCCGCGGTCAGAAAAAAAGCTGCCCAGGACGAAAAAAGATTTTTTTTCTCAAATGTAATAACGGATGCTAGAATGTGATTCGGGGTGGAATTCCATGTCTAAAAATGTTATTATTAGCTGTTTTTAAAAATCGAGTGTTTTTGGTGCCCGAGGAAGAAAACGCGTGATGCCGCGGTCAGAAAAAAAGCTGCCCTGGAGCAAAAAAAATTTTTTTCTCAAATGCAATAACGGATGCTAGAATGTGATTCGCGGTGGAATTCCATGTCTAAAAATATTATTATTAGCTGTTTTTAAAAATCGAGTGTTTTTGCTGCCCGAGGAAGAAAACGCGTGATGCCGCGGTCAGAAAAAAAGCTGCCCAGGACGAAAAAAATTTTTTTTTCTCAAATGTAATAACGGATGCTAGAATGTGATTCGGGGTGGAATTTCATGTCTAAAAATGTTATTATTAGCTGTTTTTAAAAATAGAGTGTTTTTGCTGCCCGAGGAAGAAAATGCGTGATGCCGCGGTCAGAAAAAAAGCTGCCCAGGAGCAAAAAAATTTTTTTTCTCAAATGTAATAACGGATGCTAGAATGTGATTCGGGGTGGAATTCCATGTCTAAAAATGTTATTATTAGCTGTTTTTAAAAATCGAGTGTTTTTGCTGCCCGAGGAAGAAAACGCGTGATGCCGCGGTCAGAAAAAAAGCTGCCGAGGAGCAAAAAAAAATTTTTTCTCAAATGTACTAACGGAAGCTAGAATGTGATTCGGGGTGGAATTCCATGTCTAAAAATGTTATTATTAGCTGTTTTTAAAAATCGAGTGTTTTTGCTGCCCGAGGAAGAAAACGCGTGATGCCGCGGTCAGAAAAAAAGCTGCCGAGGAGCAAAAAAATTTTTTTTCTCAAATGTACTAACGGATGCTAGAATGTGATTCGGGGTGGAATTCCATGTTTAAAAATGTTATTATTAGCTGTTTTTAAAAATCGAGTGTTTTTGCTGCCCGAGGAAGAAAACGCGTGATGCCGCGGTCAGAAAAAAAGCTGCCGAGGAGCAAAAAAATTTTTTTCTCAAATGTACTAACGGATGCTAGAATGTGATTCGGGGTGGAATTCCATGTTTAAAAATGTTATTATTAGCTGTTTTTAAAAATCGAGTGTTTTTGCTGCCCGAGGAAGAAAACGCGTGATGCCGCGGTCAGAAAAAAAGCTGCCCAGGAGCAAAAAAAATTTTTTTTTCTCAAATGTAATAACGGATGCTAGAATGTGATTCGGGGTGGAATTCCATGTCTAAAAATGTTATTATTATCTGTTTTTAAAAATCGAGTGTTTTTGCTGCCCGAGGAAGAAAACGCGTGATGCCGCGGTCAGAAAAAATGCTGCCCAGGAGCAAAAAAATTTTTTTTTCTCAAATGTAATAACGGATGCTGGAATGTGATTCGGGGTGGAATTCCATGTCTAAAAATGTTATTATTAGCTGTTTTTAAAAATCGAGTGTTTTTGCTGCCCGAGGAAGAAAACGCGTGATGCCGCGGTCAGAAAAAAAGCTGCCCAGGAGCAAAAAAAAATTTTTTTCTGAAATGTAATAACGGATGCTAGAATGTGATTCGGGGTGGAATTCCATGTCTAAAAATGTTATTATTAGCTGTTTTTAAAAATCGAGTGTTTTTGCTGCCCGAGGAAGAAAACGCGTGATGCTGCGGTCAGAAAAAAAGCTGCCCAGGAGCAAAAAAAATTTTTTTCTCAAATGTACTAACGGATGCTAGAATGTGATTCGGGGTGGAATTCCATGTCTAAAAATGTTATTATTAGCTGTTTTTAAAAATAGAGTGTTTTGGGAGCCCGAGGAAGAAAACGCGTGATGCCGCGGTCAGAAAAAAAGCTGCCCAGGAGCAAAAAAAATTTTTTTTTCTCAAATGTAATAACGGATGCTAGAATGTGATTCAGAGTGGAATTCCATGTTTAAAAATGTTATTATTAGCTGTTTTTAAAAATCGAGTGTTTTTGGTGCCCGAGGAAGAAAACGCGTGATGCCGCGGTCAGAAAAAAAGCTGCCCAGGAGTAAAAAATTTTTTTTTTCTCAAATGTAATAACGGATGCTAGAATGTGATTCGGGGTGGAATTCCATGTTTAAAAATGTTATTATTAGCTGTTTTTAAAAATCGAGTGTTTTTGCTGCGCGAGGAAGAAAACGCGTGATGCCGCGGTCAGAAAAAAAGCTGCCGAGGAGCAAAAAAAATTTTTTTCTCAAATGTAACAACGGATGCTAGAATGTGATTCGGGGTGGAATTCCATTTCTAAAAATGTTATTATTAGCTGTTTTTAAAAATCGAGTGTTTTTGCTGCCCGAGGAAGAAAACGCGTGATGCCGCGGTCAGAAAAAAAGCTGCCCAGGAGCAAAAAAAAATTTTTTTTCTCAAATGTACTAACGGATGCTAGAATGTGATTCGGGGTGGAATTCCATGTCTAAAAATGTTATTATTAGCTGTTTTTAAAAATCGAGTGTTTTTGGTGCCCGAGGAAGAAAACGCGTGATGCCGCGGTCAGAAAAAAAGCTGCCCAGGAGTAAAAAAATTTTTTTTTCTCAAATGTAATAACGGATGCTAGAATGTGATTCGGGGTGGAATTCCATGTTTAAAAATGTTATTATTAGCTGTTTTTAAAAATCGAGTGTTTTTGCTTCCCGAGGAAGAAAACGCGTGATGCCGCGGTCAGAAAAAAAGCTGCCGAGGAGCAAAAAAATTTTTTTTCTCAAATGTAATAACGGATGCTAGAATGTGATTCGGGGTGGAATTCCATGTCTAAAAATGTTATTATTAGCTGTTTTTAAAAATCGAGTGTTTTTGGTGCCCGAGGAAGAAAACGCGTGATGCCGCGGTCAGAAAAAAAGCTGCCCTGGAGCAAAAAAAATTTTTTTCTCAAATGCAATAACGGATGCTAGAATGTGATTCGCGGTGGAATTCCATGTCTAAAAATATTATTATTAGCTGTTTTTAAAAATCGAGTGTTTTTGCTGCCCGAGGAAGAAAACGCGTGATGCCGCGGTCAGAAAAAAAGCTGCCCAGGACGAAAAAATTTTTTTTTTCTCAAATGTAATAACGGATGCTAGAATGTGATTCGGGGTGGAATTTCATGTCTAAAAATGTTATTATTAGCTGTTTTTAAAAATAGAGTGTTTTTGCTGCCCGAGGAAGAAAATGCGTGATGCCGCGGTCAGAAAAAAAGCTGCCCAGGAGCAAAAAAATTTTTTTTCTCAAATGTAATAACGGATGCTAGAATGTGATTCGGGGTGGAATTCCATGTCTAAAAATGTTATTATTAGCTGTTTTTAAAAATCGAGTGTTTTTGCTGCCCGAGGAAGAAAACGCGTGATGCCGCGGTCAGAAAAAAAGCTGCCGAGGAGCAAAAAAAAATTTTTTCTCAAATGTACTAACGGAAGCTAGAATGTGATTCGGGGTGGAATTCCATGTCTAAAAATGTTATTATTAGCTGTTTTTAAAAATCGAGTGTTTTTGCTGCCCGAGGAAGAAAACGCGTGATGCCGCGGTCAGAAAAAAAGCTGCCGAGGAGCAAAAAAATTTTTTTTCTCAAATGTACTAACGGATGCTAGAATGTGATTCGGGGTGGAATTCCATGTTTAAAAATGTTATTATTAGCTGTTTTTAAAAATCGAGTGTTTTTGCTGCCCGAGGAAGAAAACGCGTGATGCCGCGGTCAGAAAAAAAGCTGCCGAGGAGCAAAAAAATTTTTTTCTCAAATGTACTAACGGATGCTAGAATGTGATTCGGGGTGGAATTCCATGTTTAAAAATGTTATTATTAGCTGTTTTTAAAAATCGAGTGTTTTTGCTGCCCGAGGAAGAAAACGCGTGATGCCGCGGTCAGAAAAAAAGCTGCCCAGGAGCAAAAAAAATTTTTTTTTCTCAAATGTAATAACGGATGCTAGAATGTGATTCGGGGTGGAATTCCATGTCTAAAAATGTTATTATTATCTGTTTTTAAAAATCGAGTGTTTTTGCTGCCCGAGGAAGAAAACGCGTGATGCCGCGGTCAGAAAAAATGCTGCCCAGGAGCAAAAAAATTTTTTTTTCTCAAATGTAATAACGGATGCTGGAATGTGATTCGGGGTGGAATTCCATGTCTAAAAATGTTATTATTAGCTGTTTTTAAAAATCGAGTGTTTTTGCTGCCCGAGGAAGAAAACGCGTGATGCCGCGGTCAGAAAAAAAGCTGCCCAGGAGCAAAAAAAAATTTTTTTCTGAAATGTAATAACGGATGCTAGAATGTGATTCGGGGTGGAATTCCATGTCTAAAAATGTTATTATTAGCTGTTTTTAAAAATCGAGTGTTTTTGCTGCCCGAGGAAGAAAACGCGTGATGCTGCGGTCAGAAAAAAAGCTGCCCAGGAGCAAAAAAAATTTTTTTCTCAAATGTACTAACGGATGCTAGAATGTGATTCGGGGTGGAATTCCATGTCTAAAAATGTTATTATTAGCTGTTTTTAAAAATAGAGTGTTTTGGGAGCCCGAGGAAGAAAACGCGTGATGCCGCGGTCAGAAAAAAAGCTGCCCAGGAGCAAAAAAAATTTTTTTTTCTCAAATGTAATAACGGATGCTAGAATGTGATTCAGAGTGGAATTCCATGTTTAAAAATGTTATTATTAGCTGTTTTTAAAAATCGAGTGTTTTTGGTGCCCGAGGAAGAAAACGCGTGATGCCGCGGTCAGAAAAAAAGCTGCCCAGGAGTAAAAAATTTTTTTTTTCTCAAATGTAATAACGGATGCTAGAATGTGATTCGGGGTGGAATTCCATGTTTAAAAATGTTATTATTAGCTGTTTTTAAAAATCGAGTGTTTTTGCTGCGCGAGGAAGAAAACGCGTGATGCCGCGGTCAGAAAAAAAGCTGCCGAGGAGCAAAAAAAATTTTTTTCTCAAATGTAACAACGGATGCTAGAATGTGATTCGGGGTGGAATTCCATTTCTAAAAATGTTATTATTAGCTGTTTTTAAAAATCGAGTGTTTTTGCTGCCCGAGGAAGAAAACGCGTGATGCCGCGGTCAGAAAAAAAGCTGCCCAGGAGCAAAAAAAAATTTTTTTTCTCAAATGTACTAACGGATGCTAGAATGTGATTCGGGGTGGAATTCCATGTCTAAAAATGTTATTATTAGCTGTTTTTAAAAATCGAGTGTTTTTGGTGCCCGAGGAAGAAAACGCGTGATGCCGCGGTCAGAAAAAAAGCTGCCCAGGAGTAAAAAAATTTTTTTTTCTCAAATGTAATAACGGATGCTAGAATGTGATTCGGGGTGGAATTCCATGTTTAAAAATGTTATTATTAGCTGTTTTTAAAAATCGAGTGTTTTTGCTTCCCGAGGAAGAAAACGCGTGATGCCGCGGTCAGAAAAAAAGCTGCCGAGGAGCAAAAAAATTTTTTTTCTCAAATGTAATAACGGATGCTAGAATGTGATTCGGGGTGGAATTCCATGTCTAAAAATGTTATTATTAGCTGTTTTTAAAAATCGAGTGTTTTTGCTGTCCGAGGAAGAAAACGCGTGATGCCGCGGTCAGAAAAAAAGCTGCCCAGGAGCAAAAAATATTTTTTTTTCTCAAATGTAATAACGGATGCTAGAATGTGATTCGGGGTGGAATTCCATGTCTAAAAATGTTATTATTAGCTGTTTTTAAAAATCGAGTGTTTTTGCTGCCCGAGGAAGAAAACGCGTGATGCCGCGGTCAGAAAAAAAGCTGCCCAGGAAGAAAAAATTTTTTTTTTCTCAAATGTAATAACGGATGCTAGAATGTGATTCGGGGTGGAATTCCATGTCTAAAAATGTTATTATTAGCTGTTTTTAAAAATCGAGTGTTTTTGGTGCCCGAGGAAGAAAACGCGTGATGCCGCGGTCAGAAAAAAAGCTGCCGAGGAGCAAAAAAAATTTTTTTCTCAAATGTACTAACGGATGCTAGAATGTGATTCGGGGTGGAATTCCATGTCTAAAAATGTTATTATTAGCTGTTTTTAAAAATCGAGTGTTTTTGGTGCCCGAGGAAGAAAACGCGTGATGCCGCGGTCAGAAAAAAAGCTGCCCAGGAGTAAAAAATTTTTTTTTTCTCAAATGTAATAACGGATGCTAGAATGTGATTCGGGGTGGAATTCCATGTTTAAAAATGTTATTATTAGCTGTTTTTAAAAATCGAGTGTTTTTGCTGCGCGAGGAAGAAAACGCGTGATGCCGCGGTCAGAAAAAAAGCTGCCGAGGAGCAAAAAAAATTTTTTTCTCAAATGTAACAACGGATGCTAGAATGTGATTCGGGGTGGAATTCCATTTCTAAAAATGTTATTATTAGCTGTTTTTAAAAATCGAGTGTTTTTGCTGCCCGAGGAAGAAAACGCGTGATGCCGCGGTCAGAAAAAAAGCTGCCCAGGAGCAAAAAAAAATTTTTTTTCTCAAATGTACTAACGGATGCTAGAATGTGATTCGGGGTGGAATTCCATGTCTAAAAATGTTATTATTAGCTGTTTTTAAAAATCGAGTGTTTTTGGTGCCCGAGGAAGAAAACGCGTGATGCCGCGGTCAGAAAAAAAGCTGCCCAGGAGTAAAAAAATTTTTTTTTCTCAAATGTAATAACGGATGCTAGAATGTGATTCGGGGTGGAATTCCATGTTTAAAAATGTTATTATTAGCTGTTTTTAAAAATCGAGTGTTTTTGCTTCCCGAGGAAGAAAACGCGTGATGCCGCGGTCAGAAAAAAAGCTGCCGAGGAGCAAAAAAATTTTTTTTCTCAAATGTAATAACGGATGCTAGAATGTGATTCGGGGTGGAATTCCATGTCTAAAAATGTTATTATTAGCTGTTTTTAAAAATCGAGTGTTTTTGCTGTCCGAGGAAGAAAACGCGTGATGCCGCGGTCAGAAAAAAAGCTGCCCAGGAGCAAAAAATATTTTTTTTTCTCAAATGTAATAACGGATGCTAGAATGTGATTCGGGGTGGAATTCCATGTCTAAAAATGTTATTATTAGCTGTTTTTAAAAATCGAGTGTTTTTGCTGCCCGAGGAAGAAAACGCGTGATGCCGCGGTCAGAAAAAAAGCTGCCCAGGAAGAAAAAATTTTTTTTTTCTCAAATGTAATAACGGATGCTAGAATGTGATTCGGGGTGGAATTCCATGTCTAAAAATGTTATTATTAGCTGTTTTTAAAAATCGAGTGTTTTTGGTGCCCGAGGAAGAAAACGCGTGATGCCGCGGTCAGAAAAAAAGCTGCCGAGGAGCAAAAAAAATTTTTTTCTCAAATGTACTAACGGATGCTAGAATGTGATTCGGGGTGGAATTCCATGTCTAAAAATGTTATTATTAGCTGTTTTTAAAAATCGAGTGTTTTTGGTGCCCGAGGAAGAAAACGCGTGATGCCGCGGTCAGAAAAAAAGCTGCCGAGGAGTAAAAAAATTTTTTTTTCTCAAATGTAATAACGGATGCTAGAATGTGATTCGGGGTGGAATTCCATGTTTAAAAATGTTATTATTAGCTGTTTTTAAAAATCGAGTGTTTTTGCTGCCCGAGGAAGAAAACGCGTGATGCCGCGGTCAGAAAAAAAGCTGCCGAGGAGCAAAAAAAAATTTTTTCTCAAATGTACTAACGGATGCTAGAATGTGATTCGGGGTGGAATTCCATGTCTAAAAATGTTATTATTAGCTGTTTTTAAAAATCGAGTGTTTTTGCTGCCCGAGGAAGAAAACGCGTGATGCCGCGGTCAGAAAAAAAGCTGCCCAGGACGAAAAAAAATTTTTTTTCTCAAATGTAATAACGGATGCTAGAATGTGATTCGGGGTGGAATTCCATGTCTAAAAATGTTATTATTAGCTGTTTTTAAAAATCGAGTGTTTTTGGTGCCCGAGGAAGAAAACGCGTGATGCCGCGGTCAGAAAAAAAGCTGCCGAGGAGCAAAAAAAATTTTTTTCTCAAATGTACTAACGGATGCTAGAATGTGATTCGGGGTGGAATTCCATGTTTAAAAATGTTATTATTAGCTGTTTTTAAAAATCGAGTGTTTTTGGTGCCCGAGGAAGAAAACGCGTGATGCCGCGGTCAGAAAAAAAGCTGCCCAGGAGTAAAAAAATTTTTTTTTCTCAAATGTAATAACGGATGCTAGAATGTGATTCGGGGTGGAATTCCATGTTTAAAAATGTTATTATTAGCTGTTTTTAAAAATCGAGTGTTTTTGCTACCCGAGGAAGAAAACGCGTGATGCCGCGGTCAGAAAAAAAGCTGCCGAGGAGCAAAAAAATTTTTTTTCTCAAATGTAATAACGGATGATAGAATGTGATTCGGGGTGGAATTCCATGTCTAAAAATGTTATTATTAACTGTTTTTAAAAATCGAGTGTTTTTGCTGCCCGAGGAAGAAAACGCGTGATGCCGCGGTCAGAAAAAATGCTGCCCAGGAGCAAAAAAATTTTTTTTTCTCAAATGTAATAACGGATGCTGGAATGTGATTCGGGGTGGAATTCCATGTCTAAAAATGTTATTATTAGCTGTTTTTAAAAATCGAGTGTTTTTGCTGCCCGAGGAAGAAAACGCGTGATGCCGCGGTCAGAAAAAAAGCTGCCCAGGAGCAAAAAAAAAATTTTTTTCTGAAATGTAATAACGGATGCTAGAATGTGATTCGGGGTGGAATTCCATGTCTAAAAATGTTATTATTAGCTGTTTTTAAAAATCGAGTGTTTTTGCTGCCCGAGGAAGAAAACGCGTGATGCTGCGGTCAGAAAAAAAGCTGCCGAGGAGCAAAAAAATTTTTTTTCTCAAATGTACTAACGGATGCTAGAATGTGATTCGGGGTGGAATTCCATGTCTAAAAATGTTATTATTAGCTGTTTTTAAAAATAGAGTGTTTTGGGAGCCCGAGGAAGAAAACGCGTGATGCCGCGGTCAGAAAAAAAGCTGCCCAGGAGCAAAAAAAATTTTTTTTTCTCAAATGTAATAACGGATGCTAGAATGTGATTCAGAGTGGAATTCCATGTTTAAAAATGTTATTATTAGCTGTTTTTAAAAATCGAGTGTTTTTGGTGCCCGAGGAAGAAAACGCGTGATGCCGCGGTCAGAAAAAAAGCTGCCCAGGAGTAAAAAAATTTTTTTTTCTCAAATGTAATAACAGATGCTAGAATGTGATTCGGGGTGGAATTCCATGTCTAAAAATGTTATTATTAGCTGTTTTTAAAAATCAAGTGTTTTTGCTGCCCGAGGAAGAAAACGCGTGATGCCGCGGACAGAAAAAAAGCTGCCGAGGAGCAAAAAAATTTTTTTCCTCAAATGTACTAACGGATGCTAGAATGTGATTCGGGGTGGAATTCCATGTTTAAAAATGTTATTATTAGCTGTTTTTAAAAATCGAGTGTTTTTGCTGCCCGAGGAAGAAAACGCGTGATGCCGCGGTCAGAAAAAAAGCTGCCCAGGAGCAAAAAAAAATTTTTTTTCTCAAATGTAATAACGGATGCTAGAATGTGATTCGGGGTGGAATTCCATGTCTAAAAATGTTATTATTATCTGTTTTTAAAAATAGAGTGTTTTTGCTGCCCGAGGAAGAAAACGCGTGATGCCGCGGTCAGAAAAAAAGCTGCCGAGGAGCAAAAAAATTTTTTTTCTCAAATGTAATAACGGATGCTAGAATGTGATTCGGGGTGGAATTCCATGTCTAAAAATGTTATTATTAGCTGTTTTTAAAAATCGAGTGTTTTTGCTGTCCGAGGAAGAAAACGCGTGATGCCGCGGTCAGAAAAAAAGCTGCCCAGGAGCAAAAAAAATTTTTTTTTCTCAAATGTAATAACGGATGCTAGAATGTGATTCGGGGTGGAATTCCATGTCTAAAAATGTTATTATTAACTGTTTTTAAAAATCGAGTGTTTTTGCTGCCCGAGGAAGAAAACGCGTGATGCCGCGGTCAGAAAAAATGCTGCCCAGGAGCAAAAAAATTTTTTTTTCTCAAATGTAATAACGGATGCTGGAATGTGATTCGGGGTGGAATTCCATGTCTAAAAATATTATTATTAGCTGTTTTTAAAAATCGAGTGTTTTTGCTGCCCGAGGAAGAAAACGCGTGATGCCGCGGTCAGAAAAAAAGCTGCCGAGGAGCAAAAAAATTTTTTTCCTCAAATGTACTAACGGATGCTAGAATGTGATTCGGGGTGGAATTCCATGTTTAAAAATGTTATTATTAGCTGTTTTTAAAAATCGAGTGTTTTTGCTGCCCGAGGAAGAAAACGCGTGATGCCGCGGTCAGAAAAAAAGCTGCCCAGGAGCAAAAAAAAATTTTTTTTCTCAAATGTAATAACGGATGCTAGAATGTGATTCGGGGTGGAATTCCATGTCTAAAAATGTTATTATTATCTGTTTTTAAAAATAGAGTGTTTTTGCTGCCCGAGGAAGAAAACGCGTGATGCCGCGGTCAGAAAAAAAGCTGCCGAGGAGCAAAAAAAATTTTTTTCTCAAATGTACTAACGGATGCTAGAATGTGATTCGGGGTGGAATTCCATGTCTAAAAATGTTATTATTAGCTGTTTTTAAAAATCGAGTGTTTTTGGTGCCCGAGGAAGAAAACGTGTGATGCCGCGGTCAGAAAAAAAGCTGCCCAGGAGTAAAAAAAATTTTTTTTCTCAAACGTAATAACGGATGCTAGAATGTGATTCGGGGTGGAATTCCATGTTTAAAAATGTTATTATTAGCTGTTTTTAAAAATCGAGTGTTTTTGCTACCCGAGGAAGAAAACGCGTGATGCCGCGGTCAGAAAAAAAGCTGCCCACGAGCAAAAAAATTTTTTTTCTCAAATGTAATAACGGATGCTAGAATGTGATTCGGGGTGGAATTCCATGTCTAAAAATGTTATTATTAGCTGTTTTTAAAAATCGAGTGTTTTTGCTGTCCGAGGAAGAAAACGCGTGATGCCGCGGTCAGAAAAAAAGCTGCCCAGGAGCAAAAAAAAATTTTTTTTCTCAAATGTAATAACGGATGCTAGAATGTGATTCGGGGTGGAATTCCATGTCTAAAAATGTTATTATTAACTGTTTTTAAAAATCGAGTGTTTTTGCTGCCCGAGGAAGAAAACGCGTGATGCCGCGGTCAGAAAAAATGCTGCCCAGGAGCAAAAAAATTTTTTTTTCTCAAATGTAATAACGGATGCTGGAATGTGATTCGGGGTGGAATTCCATGTCTAAAAATATTATTATTAGCTGTTTTTAAAAATCGAGTGTTTTTGCTGCCCGAGGAAGAAAACGCGTGATGCCGCGGTCAGAAAAAAAGCTGCCCAGGAGCAAAAAAAAATTTTTTTTCTGAAATGTAATAACGGATGCTAGAATGTGATTCGGGGTGGAATTCCATGTCTAAAAATGTTATTATTAGCTGTTTTTAAAAATCGAGTGTTTTTGCTGCCCGAGGAAGAAAACGCGTGATGCTGCGGTCAGAAAAAAAGCTGCCGAGGAGCAAAAAAATTTTTTTTCTCAAATGTACTAACGGATGCTAGAATGTGATTCGGGGTGGAATTCCATGTCTAAAAATGTTATTATTAGCTGTTTTTAAAAATAGAGTGTTTTGGGAGCCCGAGGAAGAAAACGCGTGATGCCGCGGTCAGAAAAAAAGCTGCCCAGGAGCAAAAAAAATTTTTTTTTCTCAAATGTAATAACGGATGCTAGAATGTGATTCAGAGTGGAATTCCATGTTTAAAAATGTTATTATTAGCTGTTTTTAAAAATCGAGTGTTTTTGCTGCGCGAGGAAGAAAACGCGTGATGCCGCGGTCAGAAAAAAAGCTGCCGAGGAGCAAAAAAATTTTTTTTCTCAAATGTAATAACGGATGCTAGAATGTGATTCGGGGTGGAATTCCATTTCTAAAAATGTTATTATTAGCTGTTTTTAAAAATCGAGTGTTTTTGCTGCCCGAGGAAGAAAACGCGTGATGCCGCGGTCAGAAAGAAAGCTGCCCAGGAGCAAAAAAAATTTTTTTTTCTCAAATGTAATAACGGATGCTAGAATGTGGTTCGGGGTGGAATTCCATGTTTAAAAATGTTATTATTAGCTGTTTTTAAAAATCGAGTGTTTTTGCTGCCCGAGGAAGAAAACGCGTGATGCCGCGGTCAGAAAAAAAGCTGCCCAGGATGAAAAAAAATTTTTTTTCTCAAATGTAATAACGGATGCTAGAATGTGATTCGGCGTGGAATTCCATGTTTAAAAATGTTATTATTAGCTGTTTTTAAAAATCGAGTGTTTTTGGTGCCCGAGGAAGAAAACGCGTGATGCCGCGGTCAGAAAAAAAGCTGCCCAGGAGCAAAAATTTTTTTTTTCTCAAATGTAATAATGGAAGCTAGAATGTGATTCGGGGTGGAATTCCATGTTTAAAAATGTTATTATTAGCTGTTTTTAAAAATCAAGTGTTTTTGCTGCCCGAGGAAGAAAACCCGTGGTGCCACGGTCAGAAAAAAAGCTGCACAGGAGGAAAAAATTTTTTTTTTCTCAAATGTAATAACGGATGCTAGAATGTGATTCGGGGTGGAATTCCATGTTTAAAAATGTTATTATTAGCTGTTTTTAAAAATCGAGTGTTTTTGCTGCCCGAGGAAGAAAACGCGTGATGCCGTGGTCAGAAAAAAAGCTGCCCAGGAGCAAAAAAAAAATTTTTTTCTGAAATGTAATAACGGATGCTAGAATGTGATTCGGGGTGGAATTCCATGTCTAAAAATATTATTATTAGCTGTTTTTAAAAATCGAGTGTTTTTGCTGCCCGAGGAAGAAAACGCGTGATGCTGCGGTCAGAAAAAAAGCTGCCGAGGAGCAAAAAAATTTTTTTTCTCAAATGTACTAACGGATGCTAGAATGTGATTCGGGGTGGAATTCCATGTCTAAAAATGTTATTATTAGCTGTTTTTAAAAATAGAGTGTTTTGGGAGCCCGAGGAAGAAAACGCGTGATGCCGCGGTCAGAAAAAAAGCTGCCCAGGAGCAAAAAAAAATTTTTTCTCAAATGTACTAACGGATGCTAGAATGTGATTCGGGGTGGAATTCCATGTCTAAAAATGTTATTATTAGCTGTTTTTAAAAATCGAGTGTTTTTGGTGCCCGAGGAAGAAAACGCGTGATGCCGCGGTCAGAAAAAAAGCTGCCCAGGAGTAAAAAATTTTTTTTTTCTCAAATGTACTAACGGATGCTAGAATGTGATTCGGGGTGGAATTCCATGTTTAAAAATGTTATTATTAGCTGTTTTTAAAAATAGAGTGTTTTTGGTGCCCGAGGAAGAAAACGCGTGATGCCGCGGTCAGAAAAAAAGCTGCCGAGGAGCAAAAAAATTTTTTTTCTCAAATGTACTAACGGATGCTAGAATGTGATTCGGGGTGGAATTCCATGTCTAAAAATGTTATTATTAGCTGTTTTTAAAAATCGAGTGTTTTTGGTGCCCGAGGAAGAAAACGCGTGATGCCGCGGTCAGAAAAAAAGCTGCCCAGGAGTAAAAAATTTTTTTTTTCTCAAATGTAATAACGGATGCTAGAATGTGATTCGGGGTGGAATTCCATGTTTAAAAATGTTATTATTAGCTGTTTTTAAAAATCGAGTGTTTTTGCTACCCGAGGAAGAAAACGCGTGATGCCGCGGTCAGAAAAAAAGCTGCCGAGGAGCAAAAAAATTTTTTTTCTCAAATGTAATAACGGATGCTAGAATGTGATTCGGGGTGGAATTCCATGTCTAAAAATGTTATTATTAGCTGTTTTTAAAAATCGAGTGTTTTTGCTGTCCGAGGAAGAAAACGCGTGATGCCGCGGTCAGAAAAAAAGCTGCCCAGGAGCAAAAAAAAATTTTTTTTCTCAAATGTAATAACGGATGCTAGAATGTGATTCGGGGTGGAATTCCATGTCTAAAAATGTTATTATTAACTGTTTTTAAAAATCGAGTGTTTTTGCTGCCCGAGGAAGAAAACGCGTGATGCCGCGGTCAGAAAAAATGCTGCCCAGGAGCAAAAAAATTTTTTTTTCTCAAATGTAATAACGGATGCTGGAATGTGATTCGGGGTGGAATTCCATGTCTAAAAATGTTATTATTAGCTGTTTTTAAAAATCGAGTGTTTTTGCTGCCCGAGGAAGAAAACGCGTGATGCCGAGGTCAGAAAAAAAGCTGCCCAGGACGAAAAAAATTTTTTTTTCTCAAATGTAATAACGGATGCTAGAATGTGATTCGGGGTGGAATTCCATTTCTAAAAATGTTATTATTAGCTGTTTTTAAAAATCGAGTGTTTTTGCTGCCCGAGGAAGAAAACGCGTGATGCCGCGGTCAGAAAAAAAGCTGCCGAGGAGCAAAAAAAAATTTTTTTTCTCAAATGTAATAACGGATGCTAGAATGTGATTCGGGGTGGAATTCCATGTCTAAAAATGTTATTATTATCTGTTTTTAAAAATCAAGTGTTTTTCCTACCCGAGGAAGAAAACGCGTGATGCCGCGGTCAGAAAAAAAGCTGCCGAGGAGCAAAAAAATTTTTTTTCTCAAATGTAATAACGGATGCTGGAATGTGATTCGGGGTGGAATTCCATGTCTAAAAATGTTATTATTAGCTGTTTTTAAAAATCGAGTGTTTTTGCTGCCCGAGGAAGAAAACGCGTGATGCCGCGGTCAGAAAAAAAGCTGCCCAGGAGCAAAAAAAAATTTTTTTCTGAAATGTAATAACGGATGCTAGAATGTGATTCGGGGTGGAATTCCATGTCTAAAAATGTTATTATTAGCTGTTTTTAAAAATCGAGTGTTTTTGCTGCCCGAGGAAGAAAACGCGTGATGCTGCGGTCAGAAAAAAAGCTGCCGAGGAGCAAAAAAAATTTTTTTCTCAAATGTACTAACGGATGCTAGAATGTGATTCGGGGTGGAATTCCATGTCTAAAAATGTTATTATTAGCTGTTTTTAAAAATAGAGTGTTTTGGGAGCCCGAGGAAGAAAACGCGTGATGCCGCGGTCAGAAAAAAAGCTGCCCAGGAGCAAAAAAAATTTTTTTTTCTCAAATGTAATAACGGATGCTAGAATGTGATTCAGAGTGGAATTCCATGTTTAAAAATGTTATTATTAGCTGTTTTTAAAAATCGAGTGTTTTTGGTGCCCGAGGAAGAAAACGCGTGATGCCGCGGTCAGAAAAAAAGCTGCCCAGGAGTAAAAAATTTGTTTTTACTCAAATGTAATAACGGATGCTAGAATGTGATTCGGGGTGGAATTCCATGTTTAAAAATGTTATTATTAGCTGTTTTTAAAAATCGAGTGTTTTTGCTGCGCGAGGAAGAAAACGCGTGATGCCGCGGTCAGAAAAAAAGCTGCCGAGGAGCAAAAAAATTTTTTTTTCTCAAATGTAATAACGGATGCTAGAATGTGATTCGGGGTGGAATTCCAGTTCTAAAAATGTTATTATTAGCTGTTTTTAAAAATCGAGTGTTTTTGCTGCCCGAGGAAGAAAACGCGTGATGCCGCGGTCAGAAAAAAAGCTGCCCAGGAGCAAAAAAAAATTTTTTTTCTCAAATGTAATAACGGATGCTAGAATGTGATTCGGGGTGGAATTCCATGTTTAAAAATGTTATTATTAGCTGTTTTTAAAAATCGAGTGTTTTTGCTGCCCGAGGAAGAAAACGCGTGATGCCGCGGTCAGAAAAAAAGCTGCCCAGGATGAAAAAAAATTTTTTTTCTCAAATGTAATAACGGATGCTAGAATGTGATTCGGGGTGGAATTCCATGTCTAAAAATGTTATTATTAGCTGTTTTTAAAAATCGAGTGTTTTTGCTGCCCGAGGAAGAAAACGCGTGATGCTGCGGTCAGAAAAAAAGCTGCCGAGGAGCAAAAAAAATTTTTTTCTCAAATGTACTAACGGATGCTAGAATGTGATTCGGGGTGGAATTCCATGTCTAAAAATGTTATTATTAGCTGTTTTTAAAAATAGAGTGTTTTGGGAGCCCGAGGAAGAAAACGCGTGATGCCGCGGTCAGAAAAAAAGCTGCCCAGGAGCAAAAAAAATTTTTTTTTCTCAAATGTAATAACGGATGCTAGAATGTGATTCAGAGTGGAATTCCATGTTTAAAAATGTTATTATTAGCTGTTTTTAAAAATCGAGTGTTTTTGGTGCCCGAGGAAGAAAACGCGTGATGCCGCGGTCAGAAAAAAAGCTGCCCAGGAGTAAAAAATTTGTTTTTACTCAAATGTAATAACGGATGCTAGAATGTGATTCGGGGTGGAATTCCATGTTTAAAAATGTTATTATTAGCTGTTTTTAAAAATCGAGTGTTTTTGCTGCGCGAGGAAGAAAACGCGTGATGCCGCGGTCAGAAAAAAAGCTGCCGAGGAGCAAAAAAATTTTTTTTCTCAAATGTAATAACGGATGCTAGAATGTGATTCGGGGTGGAATTCCAGTTCTAAAAATGTTATTATTAGCTGTTTTTAAAAATCGAGTGTTTTTGCTGCCCGAGGAAGAAAACGCGTGATGCCGCGGTCAGAAAAAAAGCTGCCCAGGAGCAAAAAAAAATTTTTTTTCTCAAATGTAATAACGGATGCTAGAATGTGATTCGGGGTGGAATTCCATGTTTAAAAATGTTATTATTAGCTGTTTTTAAAAATCGAGTGTTTTTGCTGCCCGAGGAAGAAAACGCGTGATGCCGCGGTCAGAAAAAAAGCTGCCCAGGATGAAAAAAAATTTTTTTTCTCAAATGTAATAACGGATGCTAGAATGTGATTCGGGGTGGAATTCCATGTTTAAAAATGTTATTAGCTGTTTTTAAAAATCGAGTGTTTTTGGTGCCCGAGGAAGAAAACGCGTGATGCCGCGGTCAGAAAAAAAGCTGCCCAGGAGCAAAAATTTTTTTTTTTCTCAAATGTAATAATGGAAGCTAGAATGTGATTCGGGGTGGAATTCCATGTTTAAAAATGTTATTATTAGCTGTTTTTAAAAATCAAGTGTTTTTGCTGCCCGAGGAAGAAAACCCGTGGTGCCACGGTCAGAAAAAAAGCTGCCCAGGATGAAAAAAAATTTTTTTTCTCAAATGTAATAACGGATGCTAGAATGTGATTCGGGGTGGAATTCCATGTTTAAAAATGTTATTAGCTGTTTTTAAAAATCGAGTGTTTTTGGTGCCCGAGGAAGAAAACGCGTGATGCCGCGGTCAGAAAAAAAGCTGCCCAGGAGCAAAAAAAATTTTTTCCTCAAATTTAATAACGGATGCTAGAATGTGATTTGGAGTGGAATTCCCTGTCTAAAAATGTTATTATTATCTGTTTTTAAAAATCGACTGTTTATGGTGCCCGTGGAAGAAAACGCGTGATGCCGCGGTCAGAAAAAAAGCTGCTGAGGAGCAAAAAAATTTTTTTTCTCAAATGTACTAACGGATGCTAGAATGTGATTCGGGGTGGAATTCCATGTCTAAAAATGTTATTATTAGCTGTTTTTAAAAATCGAGTGTTTATGGTGCCCGTGGAAGAAAACGCGTGATGCCGCGGTCAGAAAAAAAGCTGCCGAGGAGCAAAAAAATTTTTTTTCTCAAATGTACTAACGGATGCTAGAATGTGATTCGGGGTGGAATTCCATGTCTAAAAATGTTATTATTAGCTGTTTTCAAAAATAGAGTGTTTTTGGTGCCCGAGGAAGAAAACGCGTGATGCCGCGGTGAGAAAAAAAGCTGGCCAGGAGCAAAAAAAATTTTTTTTTCTCAAATATAATAACGGATGCTAGAATGTGATTCGGGGTGGAATTCCATGTCTAAAAATATTATTATTAGCTGTTTTTAAAAATCGAGTGTTTTTGCTGCCCGAGGAAGAAAACGCGTGATGCCGCGGTCAGAAAAAAAGCTGGCCAGGAGCAAAAAAATTTTTTTTTTCTCAAATGTAATAACGGATGCTAGAATGTGATTCGGGGTGGAATTCCATGTCTAAAAATATTATTATTAGCTGTTTTAAAAAATCGAGTGTTTTTGCTGCCCGAGGAAGAAAACGCGTGATGCCGCGGTCAGAAAAAAAGCTGCCGAGGAGCAAAAAAATTTTTTTTCTCAAATGTAATAACGGATGCTAGAATGTGATTCGGGGTGGAATTCCATGTCTAAAAATGTTATTATTAGCTGTTTTTAAAAATAGAGTGTTTTTGCTGCCCGAGGAAGAAAACCCGTGATGCCGCGGTCAGAAAAAAAGCTGCCGAGGAGCAAAAAAATTTTTTTTCTCAAATGTAATAACGGATGCTAGAATGTGATTTGGGGTGGAATTCCATGTCTAAAAATGTTATTATTAGCTGTTTTTAAAAATCGAGTGTTTTTGCTGCCCGAGGAAGAAAACGCGTGATGCTGCGGTCACAAAAAAAGCTGCCGAGGAGCAAAAAAAAATTTTTTCTCAAATGTACTAACGGATGCTAGAATGTGATTCGGGGTGGAATTCCATGTCTAAAAATGTTATTATTAGCTGTTTTTAAAAATAGAGTGTTTTGGGAGCCCGAGGAAGAAAACGCGTGATGCCGCGGTCAGAAAAAAAGCTGCCCAGGAGCAAAAAAAAATTTTTTTTCTCAAATGTAATAACGGATGCTAGAATGTGATTCAGGGTGGAATTCCATGTTTAAAAATGTTATTATTAGCTGTTTTTAAAAATCGAGTGTTTTTGCTGCCCGAGGAAGAAAACGCGTGATGCTGCGGTCAGAAAAAAAGCTGCCGAGAAGCAAAAAAATTTTTTTTCTCAAATGTAATAACGGATGCTAGAATGTGATTCGGGGTGGAATTCCATGTCTAAAAATGTTATTATTAGCTGTTTTTAAAAATCGAGTGGTTTTGCTGCCCGAGGAAGAAAACGCGTGATGCCGCGGTCAGAAAAAATGCTGCCCAGGAGCAAAAAAATTTTTTTTTCTCAAATGTAATAACGGATGCTGGAATGTGATTCGGGGTGGAATTCCATGTCTAAAAATGTTATTATTAGCTGTTTTTAAAAATCGAGTGTTTTTGCTGCCCGAGGAAGAAAACGCGTGATGCCGCGGTCAGAAAAAAAGCTGCCCAGGAGTAAAAAAATTTTTTTTTCTCAAATGTAATAACGGATGCTAGAATGTGATTCGGGGTGGAATTCCATGTCTAAAAATGTTATTATTAGCTGTTTTTAAAAATCGAGTGTTTTTGGTGCCCGAGGAAGAAAACGCGTGATGCCGCGGTCAGAAAAAAAGCTGCCCAGGAGTAAAAAAAATTTTTTTTCTCAAATGTAATAACGGATGCTAGAATGTGATTCGGGGTGGAATTCCATGTCTAAAAATGTTATTATTAGCTGTTTTTAAAAATCGAGTGTTTTTGGTGCCCGAGGAAGAAAACGCGTGATGCCGCGGTCAGAAAAAAAGCTGCCGAGGAGCAAAAAAAATTTTTTTCTCAAATGTACTAATGGATGCTAGAATGTGATTCGGGGTGGAATTCCATGTCTAAAAATGTTATTATTAGCTGTTTTTAAAAATCGAGTGTTTTTGGTGCCCGAGGAAGAAAACGCGTGATGCCGCGGTCAGAAAAAAAGCTGCCCAGGAGTAAAAAAATTTTTTTTTCTCAAATGTAATAACGGATGCTAGAATGTGATTCGGGGTGGAATTCCATGTTTAAAAATGTTATTATTAGCTGTTTTTAAAAATCGAGTGTTTTTGCTGCCCGAGGAAGAAAACGCGTGATGCCGCGGTCAGAAAAAAAGCTGCCCAGGAGCAAAAAAAATTTTTTTTTCTCAAATGTAATAACGGATGCTAGAATGTGATTCGGGGTGGAATTCCATGTCTAAAAATGTTATTATTAGCTGTTTTTAAAAATCGAGTGTTTTTGCTGCCCGAGGAAGAAAACGCGTGATGCCGCGGTCAGAAAAAAAGCTGCCGAGGAGCAAAAAAAATTTTTTTCTCAAATGTACTAATGGAAGCTAGAATGTGATTCGGGGTGGAATTCCATGTCTAAAAATGTTATTATTAGCTGTTTTTAAAAATCGAGTGTTTTTGCTGCCCGAGGAAGAAAACGCGTGATGCCGCGGTCAGAAAAAAAGCTGCCGAGGAGCAAAAAAATTTTTTTTCTCAAATGTACTAACGGATGCTAGAATGTGATTCGGGGTGGAATTCCATGTTTAAAAATGTTATTATTAGCTGTTTTTAAAAATCGAGTGTTTTTGCTGCCCGAGGAAGAAAACGCGTGATGCCGCGGTCAGAAAAAAAGCTGCCGAGGAGCAAAAAATTTTTTTTCTCAAATGTACTAACGGATGCTAGAATGTGATTCGGGGTGGAATTCCATGTTTAAAAATGTTATTATTAGCTGTTTTTAAAAATCGAGTGTTTTTGCTGCCCGAGGAAGAAAACGCGTGATGCCGCGGTCAGAAAAAAAGCTGCCCAGGAGCAAAAAAAATTTTTTTTTCTCAAATGTAATAACGGATGCTAGAATGTGATTCGGGGTGGAATTCCATGTCTAAAAATGTTATTATTAACTGTTTTTAAAAATCGAGTGTTTTTGCTGCCCGAGGAAGAAAACGCGTGATGCCGCGATCAGAAAAAATGCTGCCCAGGAGCAAAAAAATTTTTTTTTCTCAAATGTAATAACGGATGCTGGAATGTGATTCGGGGTGGAATTCCATGTCTAAAAATGTTATTATTAGCTGTTTTTAAAAATCGAGTGTTTTTGGTGCCCGAGGAAGAAAACGCGTGATGCCGCGGTCAGAAAAAAAGCTGCCGAGGAGCAAAAAAAATTTTTTTCTCAAATGTAATAACGGATGCTAGAATGTGATTCGGGGTGGAATTCCATGTCTAAAAATGTTATTATTAGCTGTTTTTAAAAATCGAGTGTTTTTGGTGCCCGAGGAAGAAAACGCGTGATGCCGCGGTCAGAAAAAAAGCTGCCCAGGAGTAAAAAAATTTTTTTTCTCAAATGTAATAACGGATGCTAGAATGTGATTCGGGGTGGAATTCCATGTCTAAAAATGTTATTATTAGCTGTTTTTAAAAATCGAGTGTTTTTGGTGCCCGAGGAAGAAAACGCGTGATGCCGCGGTCAGAAAAAAAGCTGCCCAGGAGTAAAAAAATTTTTTTTTCTCAAATGTACTAACGGATGCTAGAATGTGATTCGGGGTGGAATTCCATGTCTAAAAATGTTATTATTAGCTGTTTTTAAAAATCGAGTGTTTTTGGTGCCCGAGGAAGAAAACGCGTGATGCCGCGGTCAGAAAAAAAGCTGCCCAGGAGTAAAAAAATTTTTTTTTCTCAAATGTAATAACGGATGCTAGAATGTGATTCGGGGTGGAATTCCATGTTTAAAAATGTTATTATTAGCTGTTTTTAAAAATCGAGTGTTTTTGCTGCCCGAGGAAGAAAACGCGTGATGCCGCGGTCAGAAAAAAAGCTGCCCAGGAGCAAAAAAAATTTTTTTTTCTCAAATGTAATAACGGATGCTAGAATGTGATTCGGGGTGGAATTCCATGTCTAAAAATGTTATTATTAGCTGTTTTTAAAAATCGAGTGTTTTTGCTGCCCGAGGAAGAAAACGCGTGATGCCGCGGTCAGAAAAAAAGCTGCCGAGGAGCAAAAAAATTTTTTTTCTCAAATGTACTAATGGAAGCTAGAATGTGATTCGGGGTGGAATTCCATGTTTAAAAATGTTATTATTAGCTGTTTTTAAAAATCGAGTGTTTTTGCTGCCCGAGGAAGAAAACGCGTGATGCCGCGGTCAGAAAAAAAGCTGCCCAGGAGCAAAAAAAATTTTTTTTTCTCAAATGTAATAACGGATGCTAGAATGTGATTCGGGGTGGAATTCCATGTCTAAAAATGTTATTATTAACTGTTTTTAAAAATCGAGTGTTTTTGCTGCCCGAGGAAGAAAACGCGTGATGCCGCGATCAGAAAAAATGCTGCCCAGGAGCAAAAAATTTTTTTTTTCTCAAATGTAATAACGGATGCTGGAATGTGATTCGGGGTGGAATTCCATGTCTAAAAATGTTATTATTAGCTGTTTTTAAAAATCGAGTGTTTTTGCTGCCCGAGGAAGAAAACGCGTGATGCCGCGGACAGAAAAAAAGCTGCCCAGGAGCAAAAAAAATTTTTTTTTCTCAAATGTAATAACGGATGCTAGAATGTGATTCAGGGTGGAATTCCATGTTTAAAAATGTTATTATTAGCTGTTTTTAAAAATCGAGTGTTTTTGGTGCCCGAGGAAGAAAACGCGTGATGCCGCGGTCAGAAAAAAAGCTGCCCAGGAGTAAAAAAATTTTTTTTTCTCAAATGTAATAACGGATGCTAGAATGTGATTCGGGGTGGAATTCCATGTTTAAAAATGTTATTATTAGCTGTTTTTAAAAATCGAGTGTTTTTGCTGCCCGAGGAAGAAAACGCGTGATGCCGCGGTCAGAAAAAAAGCTGCCGAGGAGCAAAAAAATTTTTTTTCTCAAATGTAATAACGGATGCTAGAATGTGATTCGGGGTGGAATTCCATGTCTAAAAATGTTATTATTAGCTGTTTTTAAAAATCGAGTGGTTTTGCTGCCCGAGGAAGAAAACGCGTGATGCCGCGGTCAGAAAAAAAGCTGCCGAGGAGCAAAAAAATTTTTTTTCTCAAATGTACTAACGGATGCTAGAATGTGATTCGGGGTGGAATTCCATGTCTAAAAATGTTATTATTAGCTGTTTTTAAAAATCGAGTATTTTTGCTGCCCGAGGAAGAAAACGCGTGATGCCGCGGTCAGAAAAAAAGCTGCCCAGGACGAAAAATTTTTTTTTTTCTCAAATGTAATAACGGATGCTAGAATGTGATTCGGGGTGGAATTCCATTTCTAAAAATGTTATTATTAGCTGTTTTTAAAAATCGAGTGTTTTTGCTGCCCGAGGAAGAAAGCGCGTGATGCCGCGATCAGAAAAAATGCTGCCCAGGAGCAAAAAAATTTTTTTTTCTCAAATGTAATAACGGATGCTGGAATGTGATTCGGGGTGGAATTCCATGTCTAAAAATGTTATTATTAGCTGTTTTTAAAAATCGAGTGTTTTTGCTGCCCGAGGAAGAAAACGCGTGATGCCGCGGACAGAAAAAAAGCTGCCCAGGAGCAAAAAAAAAATTTTTTTCTGAAATGTAATAATGGATGCTAGAATGTGATTCGGGGTGGAATTCCATGTCTAAAAATGTTATTATTAGCTGTTTTTAAAAATCGAGTGTTTTTGCTGCCCGAGGAAGAAAACGCGTGATGCTGCGGTCAGAAAAAAAGCTGCCGAGGAGCAAAAAAATTTTTTTTCTCAAATGTACTAACGGATGCTAGAATGTGATTTGGGGTGGAATTCCATGTCTAAAAATGTTATTATTAGCTGTTTTTAAAAATAGAGTGTTTTGGGAGCCCGAGGAAGAAAACGCGTGATGCCGCGGTCAGAAAAAAAGCTGCCCAGGAGCAAAAAAAATTTTTTTTTCTCAAATGTAATAACGGATGCTAGAATGTGATTCAGGGTGGAATTCCATGTTTAAAAATGTTATTATTAGCTGTTTTTAAAAATCGAGTGTTTTTGGTGCCCGAGGAAGAAAACGCGTGATGCCGCGGTCAGAAAAAAAGCTGCCCAGGAGTAAAAAAATTTTTTTTTCTCAAATGTAATAACGGATGCTAGAATGTGATTCGGGGTGGAATTCCATGTTTAAAAATGTTATTATTAGCTGTTTTTAAAAATCGAGTGTTTTTGCTGCCCGAGGAAGAAAACGCGTGATGCCGCGGTCAGAAAAAAAGCTGCCGAGGAGCAAAAAATTTTTTTTTCTCAAATGTAATAACGGATGCTAGAATGTGATTCGGGGTGGAATTCCATGTCTAAAAATGTTATTATTAGCTGTTTTTAAAAATCGAGTGGTTTTGCTGCCCGAGGAAGAAAACGCGTGATGCCGCGGTCAGAAAAAAAGCTGCCGAGGAGCAAAAAAATTTTTTTTCTCAAATGTACTAACGGATGCTAGAATGTGATTCGGGGTGGAATTCCATGTCTAAAAATGTTATTATTAGCTGTTTTTAAAAATCGAGTATTTTTGCTGCCCGAGGAAGAAAACGCGTGATGCCGCGGTCAGAAAAAAAGCTGCCCAGGACGAAAAAATTTTTTTTTTCTCAAATGTAATAACGGATGCTAGAATGTGATTCGGGGTGGAATTCCATTTCTAAAAATGTTATTATTAGCTGTTTTTAAAAATCGAGTGTTTTTGCTGCCCGAGGAAGAAAACGCGTGATGCCGCGGTCAGAAAAAATGCTGCCCAGGAGCAAAAAAATTTTTTTTTCTCAAATGTAATAACGGATGCTGGAATGTGATTCGGGGTGGAATTCCATGTCTAAAAATGTTATTATTAGCTGTTTTTAAAAATCGAGTGTTTTTGCTGCCCGAGGAAGAGAACGCATGATGCCGCGGTCAGAAAAAAAGCTGCCCAGGAGCAAAAAAAATTTTTTTTTCTGAAATGTAATAACGGATGCTAGAATGTGATTCGGGGTGGAATTCCATGTCTAAAAATGTTATTATTAGCTGTTTTTAAAAATCGATTGTTTTTGCTGCCCGAGGAAGAAAACGCGTGATGCTGCGGTCAGAAAAAAAGCTGCCGAGGAGCAAAAAAATTTTTTTTCTCAAATGTACTAACGGATGCTAGAATGTGATTCGGGGTGGAATTCCATGTCTAAAAATGTTATTATTATCTGTTTTTAAAAATCGAGTGTTTTTGCTGCCCGAGGAAGAAAACGCGTGATGCCGCGGTCAGAAAAAAAGCTGCCCAGGAGCAAAAAAAATTTTTTTTTCTCAAATGTAATAACGGATGCTAGAATGTGATTCGGGGTGGAATTCCATGTCTAAAAATGTTATTATTAGCTGTTTTTAAAAATCGAGTGTTTTTGGTGCCCGAGGAAGAAAACGCGTGATGCCGCGGTCAGAAAAAAAGCTGCCCTGGAGCAAAAAAAATTTTTTTCTCAAATGCAATAACGGATGCTAGAATGTGATTCGCGGTGGAATTCCATGTCTAAAAATATTATTATTAGCTGTTTTTAAAAATCGAGTGTTTTTGCTGCCCGAGGAAGAAAACGCGTGATGCCGCGGTCAGAAAAAAAGCTGCCCAGGACGAAAAAAATTTTTTTTTCTCAAATGTAATAACGGATGCTAGAATGTGATTCGGGGTGGAATTTCATGTCTAAAAATGTTATTATTAGCTGTTTTTAAAAATAGAGTGTTTTTGCTGCCCGAGGAAGAAAATGCGTGATGCCGCGGTCAGAAAAAAAGCTGCCCAGGAGCAAAAAAATTTTTTTTCTCAAATGTAATAACGGATGCTAGAATGTGATTCGGGGTGGAATTCCATGTCTAAAAATGTTATTATTAGCTGTTTTTAAAAATCGAGTGTTTTTGCTGCCCGAGGAAGAAAACGCGTGATGCCGCGGTCAGAAAAAAAGCTGCCGAGGAGCAAAAAAAAATTTTTTCTCAAATGTACTAACGGAAGCTAGAATGTGATTCGGGGTGGAATTCCATGTCTAAAAATGTTATTATTAGCTGTTTTTAAAAATCGAGTGTTTTTGCTCCCCGAGGAAGAAAACGCGTGATGCCGCGGTCAGAAAAAAAGCTGCCGAGGAGCAAAAAAATTTTTTTTCTCAAATGTACTAACGGATGCTAGAATGTGATTCGGGGTGGAATTCCATGTTTAAAAATGTTATTATTAGCTGTTTTTAAAAATCGAGTGTTTTTGCTGCCCGAGGAAGAAAACGCGTGATGCCGCGGTCAGAAAAAAAGCTGCCGAGGAGCAAAAAAATTTTTTTCTCAAATGTACTAACGGATGCTAGAATGTGATTCGGGGTGGAATTCCATGTCTAAAAATGTTATTATTAGCTGTTTTTAAAAATAGAGTGTTTTGGGAGCCCGAGGAAGAAAACGCGTGATGCCGCGGTCAGAAAAAAAGCTGCCCAGGAGCAAAAAAATTTTTTTTCTCAAATGTACTAACGGATGCTAGAATGTGATTCGGGGTGGAATTCCATATCTAAAAATGTTATTATTAGCTGTTTTTAAAAATCGAGTGTTTTTGCTGCCCGAGGAAGAAAACGCGTGATGCCGCGGTCAGAAAAAAAGCTGCCCAGGAGTAAAAAAATTTTTTTTTCTCAAATGTAATAACGGATGCTAGAATGTGATTCGGGGTGGAATTCCATGTTTAAAAATGTTATTATTAGCTGTTTTTAAAAATCGAGTGTTTTTGCTGCCCGAGGAAGAAAACGCGTGATGCCGCGGTCAGAAAAAAAGCTGCCGAGGAGCAAAAAAAATTTGTTTCTCAAATGTACTAACGGATGCTGGAATGTGATTCGGGGTGGAATTCCATGTCTAAAAATGTTATTATTAGCTGTTTTTAAAAATCGAGTGTTTTTGGTGCCCGAGGAAGAAAACGCATGATGCCGCGGTCAGAAAAAAAGCTGCCCAGGAGTAAAAAAATTTTTTTTTCTCAAATGTAATAACGGATGCTAGAATGTGATTCGGGGTGGAATTCCATGTTTAAAAATGTTATTATTAGCTGTTTTTAAAAATCGAGTGTTTTTGCTGCCCGAAGAAGAAAACGCGTGATGCCGCGGTCAGAAAAAAAGCTGCCGAGGAGCAAAAAAAATTTTTTTCTCAAATGTACTAACGGATGCTAGAATGTGATTCGGGGTGGAATTCCATGTCTAAAAATGTTATTATTAGCTGTTTTTAAAAATCGAGTGTTTTTGCTGCCCGAGGAAGAAAACGCGTGATGCCGCGGTCAGAAAAAAAGCTGCCCAGGACGAAAAAAAAATTTTTTTTCTCAAATGTAATAATGGATGCTAGAATGTGATTCGGGGTGGAATTCCATGTCTAAAAATGTTATTATTAGCTGTTTTTAAAAATCGAGTGTTTTTGCTGTCCGAGGAAGAAAACGCGTGATGCCGCGGTCAGAAAAAAAGCTGCCCAGGAGCAAAAAAAATTTTTTTTTCTCAAATGTAATAA
Organism: Pituophis catenifer annectens; assembly: GCF_029215685.1. Taxonomy (NCBI): domain Eukaryota; kingdom Metazoa; phylum Chordata; class Lepidosauria; order Squamata; family Colubridae; genus Pituophis; species Pituophis catenifer. Next base: position 57,205 of record NW_027256957.1, on the reverse strand, counting down.
CGGATGCTAGAATGTGATTCGGGGTGGAATTCCATGTCTAAAAATGTTATTATTAACTGTTTTTAAAAATCGAGTGTTTTTGCTGCCCGAGGAAGAAAACGCGTGATGCCGCGGTCAGAAAAAATGCTGCCCAGGAGCAAAAAAATTTTTTTTTCTCAAATGTAATAACGGATGCTGGAATGTGATTCGGGGTGGAATTCCATGTCTAAAAATGTTATTATTAGCTGTTTTTAAAAATCGAGTGTTTTTGCTGCCCGAGGAAGAAAACGCGTGATGCCGCGGTCAGAAAAAAAGCTGCCCAGGAGCAAAAAAAATTTTTTTTTCTCAAACGTAATAACGGATGCTAGAATGTGATTCGGGGTGGAATTCCATGTCTAAAAATGTTATTATTAGCTGTTTTTAAAAATCGAGTGTTTTTGGTGCCCGAGGAAGAAAACGCGTGATGCCGCGGTCAGAAAAAAAGCTGCCCTGGAGCAAAAAAAAATTTTTTCTCAAATGCAATAACGGATGCTAGAATGTGATTCGCGGTGGAATTCCATGTCTAAAAATATTATTATTAGCTGTTTTTAAAAATCGAGTGTTTTTGCTGCCCGAGGAAGAAAACGCGTGATGCCGCGGTCAGAAAAAAAGCTGCCCAGGACGAAAAAAAATTTTTTTTCTCAAATGTAATAACGGATGCTAGAATGTGATTCGGGGTGGAATTTCATGTCTAAAAATGTTATTATTAGCTGTTTTTAAAAATAGAGTGTTTTTGCTGCCCGAGGAAGAAAATGCGTGATGCCGCGGTCAGAAAAAAAGCTGCCCAGGAGCAAAAAAATTTTTTTTCTCAAATGTAATAACGGATGCTAGAATGTGATTTGGGGTGGAATTCCATGTCTAAAAATGTTATTATTAGCTGTTTTTAAAAATCGAGTGTTTTTGCTGCCCGAGGAAGAAAACGCGTGATGCCGCGGTCAGAAAAAAAGCTGCCGAGGAGCAAAAAAAAATTTTTTCTCAAATGTACTAACGGAAGCTAGAATGTGATTCGGGGTGGAATTCCATGTCTAAAAATGTTATTATTAGCTGTTTTTAAAAATCGAGTGTTTTTGCTGCCCGAGGAAGAAAACGCGTGATGCCGCGGTCAGAAAAAAAGCTGCCGAGGAGCAAAAAAAATTTTTTTCTCAAATGTACTAACGGATGCTAGAATGTGATTCGGGGTGGAATTCCATGTTTAAAAATGTTATTATTAGCTGTTTTTAAAAATCGAGTGTTTTTGCTGCCCGAGGAAGAAAACGCGTGATGCCGCGGTCAGAAAAAAAGCTGCCGAGGAGCAAAAAATTTTTTTTCTCAAATGTACTAACGGATGCTAGAATGTGATTCGGGGTGGAATTCCATGTTTAAAAATGTTATTATTAGCTGTTTTTAAAAATCGAGTGTTTTTGCTGCCCGAGGAAGAAAACGCGTGATGCCGCGGTCAGAAAAAAAGCTGCCCAGGAGCAAAAAAAATTTTTTTTTCTCAAATGTAATAACGGATGCTAGAATGTGATTCGGGGTGGAATTCCATGTCTAAAAATGTTATTATTATCTGTTTTTAAAAATCGAGTGTTTTTGCTGCCCGAGGAAGAAAACGCGTGATGCCGCGGTCAGAAAAAAAGCTGCCGAGGAGCAAAAAAATTTTTTTTCTCAAATGTACTAACGGATGCTAGAATGTGATTCGGGGTGGAATTCCATGTCTAAAAATGTTATTATTAGCTGTTTTTAAAAATCGAGTGTTTTTGCTGCCTGAGGAAGAAAACGCGTGATGCCGCGGTCAGAAAAAAAGCTGCCCAGGACGAAAAAAGATTTTTTTTCTCAAATGTAATAACGGATGCTAGAATGTGATTCGGGGTGGAATTCCATGTCTAAAAATGTTATTATTAGCTGTTTTTAAAAATCGAGTGTTTTTGGTGCCCGAGGAAGAAAACGCGTGATGCCGCGGTCAGAAAAAAAGCTGCCCTGGAGCAAAAAAAATTTTTTTCTCAAATGCAATAACGGATGCTAGAATGTGATTCGCGGTGGAATTCCATGTCTAAAAATATTATTATTAGCTGTTTTTAAAAATCGAGTGTTTTTGCTGCCCGAGGAAGAAAACGCGTGATGCCGCGGTCAGAAAAAAAGCTGCCCAGGACGAAAAAATTTTTTTTTTCTCAAATGTAATAACGGATGCTAGAATGTGATTCGGGGTGGAATTTCATGTCTAAAAATGTTATTATTAGCTGTTTTTAAAAATAGAGTGTTTTTGCTGCCCGAGGAAGAAAATGCGTGATGCCGCGGTCAGAAAAAAAGCTGCCCAGGAGCAAAAAAATTTTTTTTCTCAAATGTAATAACGGATGCTAGAATGTGATTCGGGGTGGAATTCCATGTCTAAAAATGTTATTATTAGCTGTTTTTAAAAATCGAGTGTTTTTGCTGCCCGAGGAAGAAAACGCGTGATGCCGCGGTCAGAAAAAAAGCTGCCGAGGAGCAAAAAAAAATTTTTTCTCAAATGTACTAACGGAAGCTAGAATGTGATTCGGGGTGGAATTCCATGTCTAAAAATGTTATTATTAGCTGTTTTTAAAAATCGAGTGTTTTTGCTGCCCGAGGAAGAAAACGCGTGATGCCGCGGTCAGAAAAAAAGCTGCCGAGGAGCAAAAAAATTTTTTTTCTCAAATGTACTAACGGATGCTAGAATGTGATTCGGGGTGGAATTCCATGTTTAAAAATGTTATTATTAGCTGTTTTTAAAAATCGAGTGTTTTTGCTGCCCGAGGAAGAAAACGCGTGATGCCGCGGTCAGAAAAAAAGCTGCCGAGGAGCAAAAAAATTTTTTTCTCAAATGTACTAACGGATGCTAGAATGTGATTCGGGGTGGAATTCCATGTTTAAAAATGTTATTATTAGCTGTTTTTAAAAATCGAGTGTTTTTGCTGCCCGAGGAAGAAAACGCGTGATGCCGCGGTCAGAAAAAAAGCTGCCCAGGAGCAAAAAAAATTTTTTTTTCTCAAATGTAATAACGGATGCTAGAATGTGATTCGGGGTGGAATTCCATGTCTAAAAATGTTATTATTATCTGTTTTTAAAAATCGAGTGTTTTTGCTGCCCGAGGAAGAAAACGCGTGATGCCGCGGTCAGAAAAAATGCTGCCCAGGAGCAAAAAAATTTTTTTTTCTCAAATGTAATAACGGATGCTGGAATGTGATTCGGGGTGGAATTCCATGTCTAAAAATGTTATTATTAGCTGTTTTTAAAAATCGAGTGTTTTTGCTGCCCGAGGAAGAAAACGCGTGATGCCGCGGTCAGAAAAAAAGCTGCCCAGGAGCAAAAAAAAATTTTTTTCTGAAATGTAATAACGGATGCTAGAATGTGATTCGGGGTGGAATTCCATGTCTAAAAATGTTATTATTAGCTGTTTTTAAAAATCGAGTGTTTTTGCTGCCCGAGGAAGAAAACGCGTGATGCTGCGGTCAGAAAAAAAGCTGCCGAGGAGCAAAAAAAATTTTTTTCTCAAATGTACTAACGGATGCTAGAATGTGATTCGGGGTGGAATTCCATGTCTAAAAATGTTATTATTAGCTGTTTTTAAAAATAGAGTGTTTTGGGAGCCCGAGGAAGAAAACGCGTGATGCCGCGGTCAGAAAAAAAGCTGCCCAGGAGCAAAAAAAATTTTTTTTTCTCAAATGTAATAACGGATGCTAGAATGTGATTCAGAGTGGAATTCCATGTTTAAAAATGTTATTATTAGCTGTTTTTAAAAATCGAGTGTTTTTGGTGCCCGAGGAAGAAAACGCGTGATGCCGCGGTCAGAAAAAAAGCTGCCCAGGAGTAAAAAATTTTTTTTTTCTCAAATGTAATAACGGATGCTAGAATGTGATTCGGGGTGGAATTCCATGTTTAAAAATGTTATTATTAGCTGTTTTTAAAAATCGAGTGTTTTTGCTGCGCGAGGAAGAAAACGCGTGATGCCGCGGTCAGAAAAAAAGCTGCCGAGGAGCAAAAAAAATTTTTTTCTCAAATGTAACAACGGATGCTAGAATGTGATTCGGGGTGGAATTCCATTTCTAAAAATGTTATTATTAGCTGTTTTTAAAAATCGAGTGTTTTTGCTGCCCGAGGAAGAAAACGCGTGATGCCGCGGTCAGAAAAAAAGCTGCCCAGGAGCAAAAAAAAATTTTTTTTCTCAAATGTACTAACGGATGCTAGAATGTGATTCGGGGTGGAATTCCATGTCTAAAAATGTTATTATTAGCTGTTTTTAAAAATCGAGTGTTTTTGGTGCCCGAGGAAGAAAACGCGTGATGCCGCGGTCAGAAAAAAAGCTGCCCAGGAGTAAAAAAATTTTTTTTTCTCAAATGTAATAACGGATGCTAGAATGTGATTCGGGGTGGAATTCCATGTTTAAAAATGTTATTATTAGCTGTTTTTAAAAATCGAGTGTTTTTGCTTCCCGAGGAAGAAAACGCGTGATGCCGCGGTCAGAAAAAAAGCTGCCGAGGAGCAAAAAAATTTTTTTTCTCAAATGTAATAACGGATGCTAGAATGTGATTCGGGGTGGAATTCCATGTCTAAAAATGTTATTATTAGCTGTTTTTAAAAATCGAGTGTTTTTGCTGCCCGAGGAAGAAAACGCGTGATGCCGCGGTCAGAAAAAAAGCTGCCCAGGAAGAAAAAAATTTTTTTTTCTCAAATGTAATAACGGATGCTAGAATGTGATTCGGGGTGGAATTCCATGTCTAAAAATGTTATTATTAGCTGTTTTTAAAAATCGAGTGTTTTTGGTGCCCGAGGAAGAAAACGCGTGATGCCGCGGTCAGAAAAAAAGCTGCCCAGGAGTAAAAAAATTTTTTTTTCTCAAATGTAATAACGGATGCTAGAATGTGATTCGGGGTGGAATTCCATGTTTAAAAATGTTATTATTAGCTGTTTTTAAAAATCGAGTGTTTTTGCTTCCCGAGGAAGAAAACGCGTGATGCCGCGGTCAGAAAAAAAGCTGCCGAGGAGCAAAAAAATTTTTTTTCTCAAATGTAATAACGGATGCTAGAATGTGATTCGGGGTGGAATTCCATGTCTAAAAATGTTATTATTAGCTGTTTTTAAAAATCGAGTGTTTTTGCTGCCCGAGGAAGAAAACGCGTGATGCCGCGGTCAGAAAAAAAGCTGCCCAGGAAGAAAAAAATTTTTTTTTCTCAAATGTAATAACGGATGCTAGAATGTGATTCGGGGTGGAATTCCATGTCTAAAAATGTTATTATTAGCTGTTTTTAAAAATCGAGTGTTTTTGGTGCCCGAGGAAGAAAACGCGTGATGCCGCGGTCAGAAAAAAAGCTGCCGAGGAGCAAAAAAAATTTTTTTCTCAAATGTACTAACGGATGCTAGAATGTGATTCGGGGTGGAATTCCATGTCTAAAAATGTTATTATTAGCTGTTTTTAAAAATCGAGTGTTTTTGGTGCCCGAGGAAGAAAATGCGTGATGCCGCGGTCAGAAAAAAAGCTGCCGAGGAGTAAAAAAATTTTTTTTTCTCAAATGTAATAACGGATGCTAGAATGTGATTCGGGGTGGAATTCCATGTTTAAAAATGTTATTATTAGCTGTTTTTAAAAATCGAGTGTTTTTGCTGCCCGAGGAAGAAAACGCGTGATGCCGCGGTCAGAAAAAAAGCTGCCGAGGAGCAAAAAAAATTTTTTTCTCAAATGTACTAACGGATGCTAGAATGTGATTCGGGGTGGAATTCCATGTCTAAAAATGTTATTATTAGCTGTTTTTAAAAATCGAGTGTTTTTGCTGCCCGAGGAAGAAAACGCGTGATGCCGCGGTCAGAAAAAAAGCTGCCCAGGACGAAAAAAAATTTTTTTTCTCAAATGTAATAACGGATGCTAGAATGTGATTCGGGGTGGAATTCCATGTCTAAAAATGTTATTATTAGCTGTTTTTAAAAATCGAGTGTTTTTGGTGCCCGAGGAAGAAAACGCGTGATGCCGCGGTCAGAAAAAAAGCTGCCGAGGAGCAAAAAAAATTTTTTTCTCAAATGTACTAACGGATGCTAGAATGTGATTCGGGGTGGAATTCCATGTCTAAAAATGTTATTATTAGCTGTTTTTAAAAATCGAGTGTTTTTGGTGTCCGAGGAAGAAAACGCGTGATGCCGCGGTCAGAAAAAAAGCTGCCGAGGAGCAAAAAAAATTTTTTTCTCAAATGTACTAACGGATGCTAGAATGTGATTCGGGGTGGAATTCCATGTCTAAAAATGTTATTATTAGCTGTTTTTAAAAATCGAGTGTTTTTGGTGCCCGAGGAAGAAAACGCGTGATGCCGCGGTCAGAAAAAAAGCTGCCCAGGAGTAAAAAAATTTTTTTTTCTCAAATGTAATAACGGATGCTAGAATGTGATTCGGGGTGGAATTCCATGTTTAAAAATGTTATTATTAGCTGTTTTTAAAAATCGAGTGTTTTTGCTGCCCGAGGAAGAAAACGCGTGATGCCGCGGTCAGAAAAAAAGCTGCCCAGGAGCAAAAAAAATTTTTTTTTCTCAAATGTAATAACGGATGCTAGAATGTGATTCGGGGTGGAATTCCATGTCTAAAAATGTTATTATTAGCTGTTTTTAAAAATCGAGTGTTTTTGCTGCCCGAGGAAGAAAACGCGTGATGCCGCGGTCAGAAAAAAAGCTGCCGAGGAGCAAAAAAATTTTTTTTCTCAAATGTACTAATGGAAGCTAGAATGTGATTCGGGGTGGAATTCCATGTCTAAAAATGTTATTATTAGCTGTTTTTAAAAATCGAGTGTTTTTGCTGCCCGAGGAAGAAAACGCGTGATGCCGCGGTCAGAAAAAAAGCTGCCGAGGAGCAAAAAAATTTTTTTTCTCAAATGTACTAACGGATGCTAGAATGTGATTCGGGGTGGAATTCCATGTTTAAAAATGTTATTATTAGCTGTTTTTAAAAATCGAGTGTTTTTGCTGCCCGAGGAAGAAAACGCGTGATGCCGCGGTCAGAAAAAAAGCTGCCGAGGAGCAAAAAATTTTTTTTCTCAAATGTACTAACGGATGCTAGAATGTGATTCGGGGTGGAATTCCATGTTTAAAAATGTTATTATTAGCTGTTTTTAAAAATCGAGTGTTTTTGCTGCCCGAGGAAGAAAACGCGTGATGCCGCGGTCAGAAAAAAAGCTGCCCAGGAGCAAAAAAAATTTTTTTTTCTCAAATGTAATAACGGATGCTAGAATGTGATTCGGGGTGGAATTCCATGTCTAAAAATGTTATTATTAACTGTTTTTAAAAATCGAGTGTTTTTGCTGCCCGAGGAAGAAAACGCGTGATGCCGCGATCAGAAAAAATGCTGCCCAGGAGCAAAAAAATTTTTTTTTCTCAAATGTAATAACGGATGCTGGAATGTGATTCGGGGTGGAATTCCATGTCTAAAAATGTTATTATTAGCTGTTTTTAAAAATCGAGTGTTTTTGCTGCCCGAGGAAGAAAACGCGTGATGCCGCGGACAGAAAAAAAGCTGCCCAGGAGCAAAAAAAATTTTTTTTTCTCAAATGTAATAACGGATGCTAGAATGTGATTCAGGGTGGAATTCCATGTTTAAAAATGTTATTATTAGCTGTTTTTAAAAATCGAGTGTTTTTGGTGCCCGAGGAAGAAAACGCGTGATGCCGCGGTCAGAAAAAAAGCTGCCCAGGAGTAAAAAAATTTTTTTTTCTCAAATGTAATAACGGATGCTAGAATGTGATTCGGGGTGGAATTCCATGTTTAAAAATGTTATTATTAGCTGTTTTTAAAAATCGAGTGTTTTTGCTGCCCGAGGAAGAAAACGCGTGATGCCGCGGTCAGAAAAAAAGCTGCCGAGGAGCAAAAAAATTTTTTTTCTCAAATGTAATAACGGATGCTAGAATGTGATTCGGGGTGGAATTCCATGTCTAAAAATGTTATTATTAGCTGTTTTTAAAAATCGAGTGGTTTTGCTGCCCGAGGAAGAAAACGCGTGATGCCGCGGTCAGAAAAAAAGCTGCCGAGGAGCAAAAAAATTTTTTTTCTCAAATGTACTAACGGATGCTAGAATGTGATTCGGGGTGGAATTCCATGTCTAAAAATGTTATTATTAGCTGTTTTTAAAAATCGAGTATTTTTGCTGCCCGAGGAAGAAAACGCGTGATGCCGCGGTCAGAAAAAAAGCTGCCCAGGACGAAAAAATTTTTTTTTTCTCAAATGTAATAACGGATGCTAGAATGTGATTCGGGGTGGAATTCCATTTCTAAAAATGTTATTATTAGCTGTTTTTAAAAATCGAGTGTTTTTGCTGCCCGAGGAAGAAAACGCGTGATGCCGCGATCAGAAAAAATGCTGCCCAGGAGCAAAAAAATTTTTTTTTCTCAAATGTAATAACGGATGCTGGAATGTGATTCGGGGTGGAATTCCATGTCTAAAAATGTTATTATTAGCTGTTTTTAAAAATCGAGTGTTTTTGCTGCCCGAGGAAGAAAACGCGTGATGCCGCGGACAGAAAAAAAGCTGCCCAGGAGCAAAAAAAAATTTTTTTTCTGAAATGTAATAATGGATGCTAGAATGTGATTCGGGGTGGAATTCCATGTCTAAAAATGTTATTATTAGCTGTTTTTAAAAATCGAGTGTTTTTGCTGCCCGAGGAAGAAAACGCGTGATGCTGCGGTCAGAAAAAAAGCTGCCGAGGAGCAAAAAAATTTTTTTTCTCAAATGTACTAACGGATGCTAGAATGTGATTCGGGGTGGAATTCCATGTCTAAAAATGTTATTATTAGCTGTTTTTAAAAATAGAGTGTTTTGGGAGCCCGAGGAAGAAAACGCGTGATGCCGCGGTCAGAAAAAAAGCTGCCCAGGAGCAAAAAAAATTTTTTTTTCTCAAATGTAATAACGGATGCTAGAATGTGATTCAGGGTGGAATTCCATGTTTAAAAATGTTATTATTAGCTGTTTTTAAAAATCGAGTGTTTTTGGTGCCCGAGGAAGAAAACGCGTGATGCCGCGGTCAGAAAAAAAGCTGCCCAGGAGTAAAAAAATTTTTTTTTCTCAAATGTAATAACGGATGCTAGAATGTGATTCGGGGTGGAATTCCATGTTTAAAAATGTTATTATTAGCTGTTTTTAAAAATCGAGTGTTTTTGCTGCCCGAGGAAGAAAACGCGTGATGCCGCGGTCAGAAAAAAAGCTGCCGAGGAGCAAAAAAATTTTTTTTCTCAAATGTAATAACGGATGCTAGAATGTGATTCGGGGTGGAATTCCATGTCTAAAAATGTTATTATTAGCTGTTTTTAAAAATCGAGTGGTTTTGCTGCCCGAGGAAGAAAACGCGTGATGCCGCGGTCAGAAAAAAAGCTGCCGAGGAGCAAAAAAATTTTTTTTCTCAAATGTACTAACGGATGCTAGAATGTGATTCGGGGTGGAATTCCATGTCTAAAAATGTTATTATTAGCTGTTTTTAAAAATCGAGTATTTTTGCTGCCCGAGGAAGAAAACGCGTGATGCCGCGGTCAGAAAAAAAGCTGCCCAGGACGAAAAAAATTTTTTTTTCTCAAATGTAATAACGGATGCTAGAATGTGATTCGGGGTGGAATTCCATTTCTAAAAATGTTATTATTAGCTGTTTTTAAAAATCGAGTGTTTTTGCTGCCCGAGGAAGAAAACGCGTGATGCCGCGGTCAGAAAAAATGCTGCCCAGGAGCAAAAAAATTTTTTTTTCTCAAATGTAATAACGGATGCTGGAATGTGATTCGGGGTGGAATTCCATGTCTAAAAATGTTATTATTAGCTGTTTTTAAAAATCGAGTGTTTTTGCTGCCCGAGGAAGAGAACGCATGATGCCGCGGTCAGAAAAAAAGCTGCCCAGGAGCAAAAAAAATTTTTTTTTCTGAAATGTAATAACGGATGCTAGAATGTGATTCGGGGTGGAATTCCATGTCTAAAAATGTTATTATTAGCTGTTTTTAAAAATCGATTGTTTTTGCTGCCCGAGGAAGAAAACGCGTGATGCTGCGGTCAGAAAAAAAGCTGCCGAGGAGCAAAAAAATTTTTTTTCTCAAATGTACTAACGGATGCTAGAATGTGATTCGGGGTGGAATTCCATGTCTAAAAATGTTATTATTATCTGTTTTTAAAAATCGAGTGTTTTTGCTGCCCGAGGAAGAAAACGCGTGATGCCGCGGTCAGAAAAAAAGCTGCCCAGGAGCAAAAAAAATTTTTTTTTCTCAAATGTAATAACGGATGCTAGAATGTGATTCGGGGTGGAATTCCATGTCTAAAAATGTTATTATTAGCTGTTTTTAAAAATCGAGTGTTTTTGGTGCCCGAGGAAGAAAACGCGTGATGCCGCGGTCAGAAAAAAAGCTGCCCTGGAGCAAAAAAAATTTTTTTCTCAAATGCAATAACGGATGCTAGAATGTGATTCGCGGTGGAATTCCATGTCTAAAAATATTATTATTAGCTGTTTTTAAAAATCGAGTGTTTTTGCTGCCCGAGGAAGAAAATGCGTGATGCCGCGGTCAGAAAAAAAGCTGCCCAGGACGAAAAAAATTTTTTTTTCTCAAATGTAATAACGGATGCTAGAATGTGATTCGGGGTGGAATTTCATGTCTAAAAATGTTATTATTAGCTGTTTTTAAAAATAGAGTGTTTTTGCTGCCCGAGGAAGAAAATGCGTGATGCCGCGGTCAGAAAAAAAGCTGCCCAGGAGCAAAAAAATTTTTTTTCTCAAATGTAATAACGGATGCTAGAATGTGATTCGGGGTGGAATTCCATGTCTAAAAATGTTATTATTAGCTGTTTTTAAAAATCGAGTGTTTTTGCTGCCCGAGGAAGAAAACGCGTGATGCCGCGGTCAGAAAAAAAGCTGCCGAGGAGCAAAAAAAAATTTTTTCTCAAATGTACTAACGGAAGCTAGAATGTGATTCGGGGTGGAATTCCATGTCTAAAAATGTTATTATTAGCTGTTTTTAAAAATCGAGTGTTTTTGCTCCCCGAGGAAGAAAACGCGTGATGCCGCGGTCAGAAAAAAAGCTGCCGAGGAGCAAAAAAATTTTTTTTCTCAAATGTACTAACGGATGCTAGAATGTGATTCGGGGTGGAATTCCATGTTTAAAAATGTTATTATTAGCTGTTTTTAAAAATCGAGTGTTTTTGCTGCCCGAGGAAGAAAACGCGTGATGCCGCGGTCAGAAAAAAAGCTGCCGAGGAGCAAAAAATTTTTTTTCTCAAATGTACTAACGGATGCTAGAATGTGATTCGGGGTGGAATTCCATGTCTAAAAATGTTATTATTAGCTGTTTTTAAAAATAGAGTGTTTTGGGAGCCCGAGGAAGAAAACGCGTGATGCCGCGGTCAGAAAAAAAGCTGCCCAGGAGCAAAAAAATTTTTTTTCTCAAATGTACTAACGGATGCTAGAATGTGATTCGGGGTGGAATTCCATATCTAAAAATGTTATTATTAGCTGTTTTTAAAAATCGAGTGTTTTTGCTGCCCGAGGAAGAAAACGCGTGATGCCGCGGTCAGAAAAAAAGCTGCCCAGGAGTAAAAAAATTTTTTTTTCTCAAATGTAATAACGGATGCTAGAATGTGATTCGGGGTGGAATTCCATGTTTAAAAATGTTATTATTAGCTGTTTTTAAAAATCGAGTGTTTTTGCTGCCCGAGGAAGAAAACGCGTGATGCCGCGGTCAGAAAAAAAGCTGCCCAGGAGCAAAAAAAATTTTTTTTTCTCAAATGTAATAACGGATGCTAGAATGTGATTCGGGGTGGAATTCCATGTCTAAAAATGTTATTATTAGCTGTTTTTAAAAATCGAGTGTTTTTGCTGCCCGAGGAAGAAAACGCGTGATGCCGCGGTCAGAAAAAAAGCTGCCGAGGAGCAAAAAAATTTTTTTTCTCAAATGTACTAACGGATGCTAGAATGTGATTCGGGGTGGAATTCCATGTCTAAAAATGTTATTATTAGCTGTTTTTAAAAATCGAGTATTTTTGCTGCCCGAGGAAGAAAACGCGTGATGCCGCGGTCAGAAAAAAAGCTGCCCAGGACGAAAAAATTTTTTTTTTCTCAAATGTAATAACGGATGCTAGAATGTGATTCGGGGTGGAATTCCATTTCTAAAAATGTTATTATTAGCTGTTTTTAAAAATCGAGTGTTTTTGCTGCCCGAGGAAGAAAACGCGTGATGCCGCGATCAGAAAAAATGCTGCCCAGGAGCAAAAAAATTTTTTTTTCTCAAATGTAATAACGGATGCTGGAATGTGATTCGGGGTGGAATTCCATGTCTAAAAATGTTATTATTAGCTGTTTTTAAAAATCGAGTGTTTTTGCTGCCCGAGGAAGAAAACGCGTGATGCCGCGGACAGAAAAAAAGCTGCCCAGGAGCAAAAAAAAAATTTTTTTCTGAAATGTAATAATGGATGCTAGAATGTGATTCGGGGTGGAATTCCATGTCTAAAAATGTTATTATTAGCTGTTTTTAAAAATCGAGTGTTTTTGCTGCCCGAGGAAGAAAACGCGTGATGCTGCGGTCAGAAAAAAAGCTGCCGAGGAGCAAAAAAATTTTTTTTCTCAAATGTACTAACGGATGCTAGAATGTGATTCGGGGTGGAATTCCATGTCTAAAAATGTTATTATTAGCTGTTTTTAAAAATAGAGTGTTTTGGGAGCCCGAGGAAGAAAACGCGTGATGCCGCGGTCAGAAAAAAAGCTGCCCAGGAGCAAAAAAAATTTTTTTTTCTCAAATGTAATAACGGATGCTAGAATGTGATTCAGGGTGGAATTCCATGTTTAAAAATGTTATTATTAGCTGTTTTTAAAAATCGAGTGTTTTTGGTGCCCGAGGAAGAAAACGCGTGATGCCGCGGTCAGAAAAAAAGCTGCCCAGGAGTAAAAAAATTTTTTTTTCTCAAATGTAATAACGGATGCTAGAATGTGATTCGGGGTGGAATTCCATGTTTAAAAATGTTATTATTAGCTGTTTTTAAAAATCGAGTGTTTTTGCTGCCCGAGGAAGAAAACGCGTGATGCCGCGGTCAGAAAAAAAGCTGCCGAGGAGCAAAAAAATTTTTTTTCTCAAATGTAATAACGGATGCTAGAATGTGATTCGGGGTGGAATTCCATGTCTAAAAATGTTATTATTAGCTGTTTTTAAAAATCGAGTGGTTTTGCTGCCCGAGGAAGAAAACGCGTGATGCCGCGGTCAGAAAAAAAGCTGCCGAGGAGCAAAAAAATTTTTTTTCTCAAATGTACTAACGGATGCTAGAATGTGATTCGGGGTGGAATTCCATGTCTAAAAATGTTATTATTAGCTGTTTTTAAAAATCGAGTATTTTTGCTGCCCGAGGAAGAAAACGCGTGATGCCGCGGTCAGAAAAAAAGCTGCCCAGGACGAAAAAAATTTTTTTTTCTCAAATGTAATAACGGATGCTAGAATGTGATTCGGGGTGGAATTCCATTTCTAAAAATGTTATTATTAGCTGTTTTTAAAAATCGAGTGTTTTTGCTGCCCGAGGAAGAAAACGCGTGATGCCGCGGTCAGAAAAAATGCTGCCCAGGAGCAAAAAAATTTTTTTTTCTCAAATGTAATAACGGATGCTGGAATGTGATTCGGGGTGGAATTCCATGTCTAAAAATGTTATTATTAGCTGTTTTTAAAAATCGAGTGTTTTTGCTGCCCGAGGAAGAGAACGCATGATGCCGCGGTCAGAAAAAAAGCTGCCCAGGAGCAAAAAAAATTTTTTTTTCTGAAATGTAATAACGGATGCTAGAATGTGATTCGGGGTGGAATTCCATGTCTAAAAATGTTATTATTAGCTGTTTTTAAAAATCGATTGTTTTTGCTGCCCGAGGAAGAAAACGCGTGATGCTGCGGTCAGAAAAAAAGCTGCCGAGGAGCAAAAAAATTTTTTTTCTCAAATGTACTAACGGATGCTAGAATGTGATTCGGGGTGGAATTCCATGTCTAAAAATGTTATTATTATCTGTTTTTAAAAATCGAGTGTTTTTGCTGCCCGAGGAAGAAAACGCGTGATGCCGCGGTCAGAAAAAAAGCTGCCCAGGAGCAAAAAAAATTTTTTTTTCTCAAATGTAATAACGGATGCTAGAATGTGATTCGGGGTGGAATTCCATGTCTAAAAATGTTATTATTAGCTGTTTTTAAAAATCGAGTGTTTTTGGTGCCCGAGGAAGAAAACGCGTGATGCCGCGGTCAGAAAAAAAGCTGCCCTGGAGCAAAAAAAATTTTTTTCTCAAATGCAATAACGGATGCTAGAATGTGATTCGCGGTGGAATTCCATGTCTAAAAATATTATTATTAGCTGTTTTTAAAAATCGAGTGTTTTTGCTGCCCGAGGAAGAAAACGCGTGATGCCGCGGTCAGAAAAAAAGCTGCCCAGGACGAAAAAAATTTTTTTTTCTCAAATGTAATAACGGATGCTAGAATGTGATTCGGGGTGGAATTTCATGTCTAAAAATGTTATTATTAGCTGTTTTTAAAAATAGAGTGTTTTTGCTGCCCGAGGAAGAAAATGCGTGATGCCGCGGTCAGAAAAAAAGCTGCCCAGGAGCAAAAAAATTTTTTTTCTCAAATGTAATAACGGATGCTAGAATGTGATTCGGGGTGGAATTCCATGTCTAAAAATGTTATTATTAGCTGTTTTTAAAAATCGAGTGTTTTTGCTGCCCGAGGAAGAAAACGCGTGATGCCGCGGTCAGAAAAAAAGCTGCCGAGGAGCAAAAAAAAATTTTTTCTCAAATGTACTAACGGAAGCTAGAATGTGATTCGGGGTGGAATTCCATGTCTAAAAATGTTATTATTAGCTGTTTTTAAAAATCGAGTGTTTTTGCTCCCCGAGGAAGAAAACGCGTGATGCCGCGGTCAGAAAAAAAGCTGCCGAGGAGCAAAAAAATTTTTTTTCTCAAATGTACTAACGGATGCTAGAATGTGATTCGGGGTGGAATTCCATGTTTAAAAATGTTATTATTAGCTGTTTTTAAAAATCGAGTGTTTTTGCTGCCCGAGGAAGAAAACGCGTGATGCCGCGGTCAGAAAAAAAGCTGCCGAGGAGCAAAAAATTTTTTTTCTCAAATGTACTAACAGATGCTAGAATGTGATTCGGGGTGGAATTCCATGTCTAAAAATGTTATTATTAGCTGTTTTTAAAAATAGAGTGTTTTGGGAGCCCGAGGAAGAAAACGCGTGATGCCGCGGTCAGAAAAAAAGCTGCCCAGGAGCAAAAAAATTTTTTTTCTCAAATGTACTAACGGATGCTAGAATGTGATTCGGGGTGGAATTCCATATCTAAAAATGTTATTATTAGCTGTTTTTAAAAATCGAGTGTTTTTGCTGCCCGAGGAAGAAAACGCGTGATGCCGCGGTCAGAAAAAAAGCTGCCGAGGAGCAAAAAAATTTTTTTTCTCAAATGTACTAACGGATGCTAGAATGTGATTCGGGGTGGAATTCCATGTTTAAAAATGTTATTATTAGCTGTTTTTAAAAATCGAGTGTTTTGGGAGCCCGAGGAAGAAAACGCGTGATGCCGCGGTCAGAAAAAAAGCTGCCCAGGAGCAAAAAAAATTTTTTTTTCTCAAATGTAATAACGGATGCTAGAATGTGATTCAGGGTGGAATTCCATGTTTAAAAATGTTATTATTAGCTGTTTTTAAAAATCGAGTGTTTTTGGTGCCCGAGGAAGAAAACGCGTGATGCCGCGGTCAGAAAAAAAGCTGCCCAGGAGTAAAAAAATTTTTTTTTCTCAAATGTAATAACGGATGCTAGAATGTGATTCGGGGTGGAATTCCATGTTTAAAAATGTTATTATTAGCTGTTTTTAAAAATCGAGTGTTTTTGCTGCCCGAGGAAGAAAACGCGTGATGCCGCGGTCAGAAAAAAAGCTGCCGAGGAGCAAAAAAATTTTTTTTCTCAAATGTAATAACGGATGCTAGAATGTGATTCGGGGTGGAATTCCATGTCTAAAAATGTTATTATTAGCTGTTTTTAAAAATCGAGTGGTTTTGCTGCCCGAGGAAGAAAACGCGTGATGCCGCGGTCAGAAAAAAAGCTGCCGAGGAGCAAAAAAATTTTTTTTCTCAAATGTACTAACGGATGCTAGAATGTGATTCGGGGTGGAATTCCATGTCTAAAAATGTTATTATTAGCTGTTTTTAAAAATCGAGTATTTTTGCTGCCCGAGGAAGAAAACGCGTGATGCCGCGGTCAGAAAAAAAGCTGCCCAGGACGAAAAAAATTTTTTTTTCTCAAATGTAATAACGGATGCTAGAATGTGATTCGGGGTGGAATTCCATTTCTAAAAATGTTATTATTAGCTGTTTTTAAAAATCGAGTGTTTTTGCTGCCCGAGGAAGAAAACGCGTGATGCCGCGGTCAGAAAAAATGCTGCCCAGGAGCAAAAAAATTTTTTTTTCTCAAATGTAATAACGGATGCTGGAATGTGATTCGGGGTGGAATTCCATGTCTAAAAATGTTATTATTAGCTGTTTTTAAAAATCGAGTGTTTTTGCTGCCCGAGGAAGAGAACGCATGATGCCGCGGTCAGAAAAAAAGCTGCCCAGGAGCAAAAAAAATTTTTTTTTCTGAAATGTAATAACGGATGCTAGAATGTGATTCGGGGTGGAATTCCATGTCTAAAAATGTTATTATTAGCTGTTTTTAAAAATCGATTGTTTTTGCTGCCCGAGGAAGAAAACGCGTGATGCTGCGGTCAGAAAAAAAGCTGCCGAGGAGCAAAAAAATTTTTTTTCTCAAATGTACTAACGGATGCTAGAATGTGATTCGGGGTGGAATTCCATGTCTAAAAATGTTATTATTATCTGTTTTTAAAAATCGAGTGTTTTTGCTGCCCGAGGAAGAAAACGCGTGATGCCGCGGTCAGAAAAAAAGCTGCCCAGGAGCAAAAAAAATTTTTTTTTCTCAAATGTAATAACGGATGCTAGAATGTGATTCGGGGTGGAATTCCATGTCTAAAAATGTTATTATTAGCTGTTTTTAAAAATCGAGTGTTTTTGGTGCCCGAGGAAGAAAACGCGTGATGCCGCGGTCAGAAAAAAAGCTGCCCTGGAGCAAAAAAAATTTTTTTCTCAAATGCAATAACGGATGCTAGAATGTGATTCGCGGTGGAATTCCATGTCTAAAAATATTATTATTAGCTGTTTTTAAAAATCGAGTGTTTTTGCTGCCCGAGGAAGAAAACGCGTGATGCCGCGGTCAGAAAAAAAGCTGCCCAGGACGAAAAAAATTTTTTTTTCTCAAATGTAATAACGGATGCTAGAATGTGATTCGGGGTGGAATTTCATGTCTAAAAATGTTATTATTAGCTGTTTTTAAAAATAGAGTGTTTTTGCTGCCCGAGGAAGAAAATGCGTGATGCCGCGGTCAGAAAAAAAGCTGCCCAGGAGCAAAAAAATTTTTTTTCTCAAATGTAATAACGGATGCTAGAATGTGATTCGGGGTGGAATTCCATGTCTAAAAATGTTATTATTAGCTGTTTTTAAAAATCGAGTGTTTTTGCTGCCCGAGGAAGAAAACGCGTGATGCCGCGGTCAGAAAAAAAGCTGCCGAGGAGCAAAAAAAAATTTTTTCTCAAATGTACTAACGGAAGCTAGAATGTGATTCGGGGTGGAATTCCA
This sequence comes from Pituophis catenifer annectens, assembly GCF_029215685.1. Lineage (NCBI taxonomy): Eukaryota > Metazoa > Chordata > Lepidosauria > Squamata > Colubridae > Pituophis > Pituophis catenifer. The sequence goes on along the minus strand of NW_027256957.1, from coordinate 39,568 downwards.
TGTCTAAAAATGTTATTATTAGCTGTTTTTAAAAATCGAGTGTTTTTGCTCCCCGAGGAAGAAAACGCGTGATGCCGCGGTCAGAAAAAAAGCTGCCGAGGAGCAAAAAAATTTTTTTTCTCAAATGTACTAACGGATGCTAGAATGTGATTCGGGGTGGAATTCCATGTTTAAAAATGTTATTATTAGCTGTTTTTAAAAATCGAGTGTTTTTGCTGCCCGAGGAAGAAAACGCGTGATGCCGCGGTCAGAAAAAAAGCTGCCGAGGAGCAAAAAATTTTTTTTCTCAAATGTACTAACAGATGCTAGAATGTGATTCGGGGTGGAATTCCATGTCTAAAAATGTTATTATTAGCTGTTTTTAAAAATAGAGTGTTTTGGGAGCCCGAGGAAGAAAACGCGTGATGCCGCGGTCAGAAAAAAAGCTGCCCAGGAGCAAAAAAATTTTTTTTCTCAAATGTACTAACGGATGCTAGAATGTGATTCGGGGTGGAATTCCATATCTAAAAATGTTATTATTAGCTGTTTTTAAAAATCGAGTGTTTTTGCTGCCCGAGGAAGAAAACGCGTGATGCCGCGGTCAGAAAAAAAGCTGCCCAGGAGTAAAAAAATTTTTTTTTCTCAAATGTAATAACGGATGCTAGAATGTGATTCGGGGTGGAATTCCATGTTTAAAAATGTTATTATTAGCTGTTTTTAAAAATCGAGTGTTTTTGCTGCCCGAGGAAGAAAACGCGTGATGCCGCGGTCAGAAAAAAAGCTGCCGAGGAGCAAAAAAAATTTGTTTCTCAAATGTACTAACGGATGCTGGAATGTGATTCGGGGTGGAATTCCATGTCTAAAAATGTTATTATTAGCTGTTTTTAAAAATCGAGTGTTTTTGGTGCCCGAGGAAGAAAACGCATGATGCCGCGGTCAGAAAAAAAGCTGCCCAGGAGTAAAAAAATTTTTTTTTCTCAAATGTAATAACGGATGCTAGAATGTGATTCGGGGTGGAATTCCATGTTTAAAAATGTTATTATTAGCTGTTTTTAAAAATCGAGTGTTTTTGCTGCCCGAAGAAGAAAACGCGTGATGCCGCGGTCAGAAAAAAAGCTGCCGAGGAGCAAAAAAAATTTTTTTCTCAAATGTACTAACGGATGCTAGAATGTGATTCGGGGTGGAATTCCATGTCTAAAAATGTTATTATTAGCTGTTTTTAAAAATCGAGTGTTTTTGCTGCCCGAGGAAGAAAACGCGTGATGCCGCGGTCAGAAAAAAAGCTGCCCAGGACGAAAAAAATTTTTTTTTCTCAAATGTAATAACGGATGCTAGAATGTGATTCGGGGTGGAATTCCATGTCTAAAAATGTTATTATTAGCTGTTTTTAAAAATCGAGTGTTTTTGCTGTCCGAGGAAGAAAACGCGTGATGCCGCGGTCAGAAAAAAAGCTGCCGAGGAGCAAAAAAATTTTTTTCTCAAATGTACTAACGGATGCTAGAATGTGATTCGGGGTGGAATTCCATGTCTAAAAATGTTATTATTAGCTGTTTTTAAAAATAGAGTGTTTTGGGAGCCCGAGGAAGAAAACGCGTGATGCCGCGGTCAGAAAAAAAGCTGCCCAGGAGCAAAAAAATTTTTTTTCTCAAATGTACTAACGGATGCTAGAATGTGATTCGGGGTGGAATTCCATATCTAAAAATGTTATTATTAGCTGTTTTTAAAAATCGAGTGTTTTTGCTGCCCGAGGAAGAAAACGCGTGATGCCGCGGTCAGAAAAAAAGCTGCCCAGGAGTAAAAAATTTTTTTTTTCTCAAATGTAATAACGGATGCTAGAATGTGATTCGGGGTGGAATTCCATGTTTAAAAATGTTATTATTAGCTGTTTTTAAAAATCGAGTGTTTTTGCTGCCCGAGGAAGAAAACGCGTGATGCCGCGGTCAGAAAAAAAGCTGCCGAGGAGCAAAAAAAATTTGTTTCTCAAATGTACTAACGGATGCTGGAATGTGATTCGGGGTGGAATTCCATGTCTAAAAATGTTATTATTAGCTGTTTTTAAAAATCGAGTGTTTTTGGTGCCCGAGGAAGAAAACGCATGATGCCGCGGTCAGAAAAAAAGCTGCCCAGGAGTAAAAAAATTTTTTTTTCTCAAATGTAATAACGGATGCTAGAATGTGATTCGGGGTGGAATTCCATGTTTAAAAATGTTATTATTAGCTGTTTTTAAAAATCGAGTGTTTTTGCTGCCCGAAGAAGAAAACGCGTGATGCCGCGGTCAGAAAAAAAGCTGCCGAGGAGCAAAAAAAATTTTTTTCTCAAATGTACTAACGGATGCTAGAATGTGATTCGGGGTGGAATTCCATGTCTAAAAATGTTATTATTAGCTGTTTTTAAAAATCGAGTGTTTTTGCTGCCCGAGGAAGAAAACGCGTGATGCCGCGGTCAGAAAAAAAGCTGCCCAGGACGAAAAAAAATTTTTTTTCTCAAATGTAATAACGGATGCTAGAATGTGATTCGGGGTGGAATTCCATGTCTAAAAATGTTATTATTAGCTGTTTTTAAAAATCGAGTGTTTTTGCTGTCCGAGGAAGAAAACGCGTGATGCCGCGGTCAGAAAAAAAGCTGCCCAGGAGCAAAAAAAATTTTTTTTTCTCAAATGTAATAACGGATGCTAGAATGTGATTCGGGGTGGAATTCCATGTTTAAAAATGTTATTATTAGCTGTTTTTAAAAATCGAGTGTTTTTGCTGCCCGAAGAAGAAAACGCGTGATGCCGCGGTCAGAAAAAAAGCTGCCGAGGAGCAAAAAAAATTTTTTTCTCAAATGTACTAACGGATGCTAGAATGTGATTCGGGGTGGAATTCCATGTCTAAAAATGTTATTATTAGCTGTTTTTAAAAATCGAGTGTTTTTGCTGCCCGAGGAAGAAAACGCGTGATGCCGCGGTCAGAAAAAAAGCTGCCCAGGACGAAAAAAAATTTTTTTTCTCAAATGTAATAACGGATGCTAGAATGTGATTCGGGGTGGAATTCCATGTCTAAAAATGTTATTATTAGCTGTTTTTAAAAATCGAGTGTTTTTGCTGTCCGAGGAAGAAAACGCGTGATGCCGCGGTCAGAAAAAAAGCTGCCCAGGAGCAAAAAAAATTTTTTTTTCTCAAATGTAATAACGGATGCTAGAATGTGATTCGGGGTGGAATTCCATGTCTAAAAATGTTATTATTAACTGTTTTTAAAAATCGAGTGTTTTTGCTGCCCGAGGAAGAAAACGCGTGATGCCGCGGTCAGAAAAAATGCTGCCGAGGAGCAAAAAAATTTTTTTTTCTCAAATGTAATAACGGATGCTGGAATGTGATTCGGGGTGGAATTCCATGTCTAAAAATGTTATTATTAGCTGTTTTTAAAAATCGAGTGTTTTTGGTGCCCGAGGAAGAAAACGCATGATGCCGCGGTCAGAAAAAAAGCTGCCCAGGAGTAAAAAAATTTTTTTTTCTCAAATGTAATAACGGATGCTAGAATGTGATTCGGGGTGGAATTCCATGTTTAAAAATGTTATTATTAGCTGTTTTTAAAAATCGAGTGTTTTTGCTGCCCGAAGAAGAAAACGCGTGATGCCGCGGTCAGAAAAAAAGCTGCCGAGGAGCAAAAAAAATTTTTTTCTCAAATGTACTAACGGATGCTAGAATGTGATTCGGGGTGGAATTCCATGTCTAAAAATGTTATTATTAGCTGTTTTTAAAAATCGAGTGTTTTTGCTGCCCGAGGAAGAAAACGCGTGATGCCGCGGTCAGAAAAAAAGCTGCCCAGGACGAAAAAAAATTTTTTTTCTCAAATGTAATAACGGATGCTAGAATGTGATTCGGGGTGGAATTCCATGTCTAAAAATGTTATTATTAGCTGTTTTTAAAAATCGAGTGTTTTTGCTGTCCGAGGAAGAAAACGCGTGATGCCGCGGTCAGAAAAAAAGCTGCCCAGGAGCAAAAAAAATTTTTTTTTCTCAAATGTAATAACGGATGCTAGAATGTGATTCGGGGTGGAATTCCATGTTTAAAAATGTTATTATTAGCTGTTTTTAAAAATCGAGTGTTTTTGCTGCCCGAAGAAGAAAACGCGTGATGCCGCGGTCAGAAAAAAAGCTGCCGAGGAGCAAAAAAAATTTTTTTCTCAAATGTACTAACGGATGCTAGAATGTGATTCGGGGTGGAATTCCATGTCTAAAAATGTTATTATTAGCTGTTTTTAAAAATCGAGTGTTTTTGCTGCCCGAGGAAGAAAACGCGTGATGCCGCGGTCAGAAAAAAAGCTGCCCAGGACGAAAAAAAATTTTTTTTCTCAAATGTAATAACGGATGCTAGAATGTGATTCGGGGTGGAATTCCATGTCTAAAAATGTTATTATTAGCTGTTTTTAAAAATCGAGTGTTTTTGCTGTCCGAGGAAGAAAACGCGTGATGCCGCGGTCAGAAAAAAAGCTGCCCAGGAGCAAAAAAAATTTTTTTTTCTCAAATGTAATAACGGATGCTAGAATGTGATTCGGGGTGGAATTCCATGTCTAAAAATGTTATTATTAACTGTTTTTAAAAATCGAGTGTTTTTGCTGCCCGAGGAAGAAAACGCGTGATGCCGCGGTCAGAAAAAATGCTGCCCAGGAGCAAAAAAATTTTTTTTTCTCAAATGTAATAACGGATGCTGGAATGTGATTCGGGGTGGAATTCCATGTCTAAAAATGTTATTATTAGCTGTTTTTAAAAATCGAGTGTTTTTGCTGCCCGAGGAAGAAAACGCGTGATGCCGCGGTCAGAAAAAAAGCTGCCCAGGAGCAAAAAAAATTTTTTTTTCTCAAACGTAATAACGGATGCTAGAATGTGATTCGGGGTGGAATTCCATGTCTAAAAATGTTATTATTAGCTGTTTTTAAAAATCGAGTGTTTTTGGTGCCCGAGGAAGAAAACGCGTGATGCCGCGGTCAGAAAAAAAGCTGCCCTGGAGCAAAAAAAATTTTTTTCTCAAATGCAATAACGGATGCTAGAATGTGATTCGCGGTGGAATTCCATGTCTAAAAATATTATTATTAGCTGTTTTTAAAAATCGAGTGTTTTTGCTGCCCGAGGAAGAAAACGCGTGATGCCGCGGTCAGAAAAAAAGCTGCCCAGGACGAAAAAAATTTTTTTTTCTCAAATGTAATAACGGATGCTAGAATGTGATTCGGGGTGGAATTTCATGTCTAAAAATGTTATTATTAGCTGTTTTTAAAAATAGAGTGTTTTTGCTGCCCGAGGAAGAAAATGCGTGATGCCGCGGTCAGAAAAAAAGCTGCCCAGGAGCAAAAAAATTTTTTTTCTCAAATGTAATAACGGATGCTAGAATGTGATTCGGGGTGGAATTCCATGTCTAAAAATGTTATTATTAGCTGTTTTTAAAAATCGAGTGTTTTTGCTGCCCGAGGAAGAAAACGCGTGATGCCGCGGTCAGAAAAAAAGCTGCCGAGGAGCAAAAAAAAATTTTTTCTCAAATGTACTAACGGAAGCTAGAATGTGATTCGGGGTGGAATTCCATGTCTAAAAATGTTATTATTAGCTGTTTTTAAAAATCGAGTGTTTTTGCTGCCCGAGGAAGAAAACGCGTGATGCCGCGGTCAGAAAAAAAGCTGCCGAGGAGCAAAAAAATTTTTTTTCTCAAATGTACTAACGGATGCTAGAATGTGATTCGGGGTGGAATTCCATGTTTAAAAATGTTATTATTAGCTGTTTTTAAAAATCGAGTGTTTTTGCTGCCCGAGGAAGAAAACGCGTGATGCCGCGGTCAGAAAAAAAGCTGCCGAGGAGCAAAAAATTTTTTTTCTCAAATGTACTAACGGATGCTAGAATGTGATTCGGGGTGGAATTCCATGTTTAAAAATGTTATTATTAGCTTTTTTTAAAAATCGAGTGTTTTTGCTGCCCGAGGAAGAAAACGCGTGATGCCGCGGTCAGAAAAAAAGCTGCCCAGGAGCAAAAAAAATTTTTTTTTCTCAAATGTAATAACGGATGCTAGAATGTGATTCGGGGTGGAATTCCATGTCTAAAAATGTTATTATTATCTGTTTTTAAAAATCGAGTGTTTTTGCTGCCCGAGGAAGAAAACGCGTGATGCCGCGGTCAGAAAAAAAGCTGCCGAGGAGCAAAAAAAATTTTTTTCTCAAATGTACTAACGGATGCTAGAATGTCATTCGGGGTGGAATTCCATGTCTAAAAATGTTATTATTAGCTGTTTTTAAAAATCGAGTGTTTTTGCTGCCCGAGGAAGAAAACGCGTGATGCCGCGGTCAGAAAAAAAGCTGCCCAGGACGAAAAAAGATTTTTTTTCTCAAATGTAATAACGGATGCTAGAATGTGATTCGGGGTGGAATTCCATGTCTAAAAATGTTATTATTAGCTGTTTTTAAAAATCGAGTGTTTTTGGTGCCCGAGGAAGAAAACGCGTGATGCCGCGGTCAGAAAAAAAGCTGCCCTGGAGCAAAAAAAATTTTTTTCTCAAATGCAATAACGGATGCTAGAATGTGATTCGCGGTGGAATTCCATGTCTAAAAATATTATTATTAGCTGTTTTTAAAAATCGAGTGTTTTTGCTGCCCGAGGAAGAAAACGCGTGATGCCGCGGTCAGAAAAAAAGCTGCCCAGGACGAAAAAATTTTTTTTTTCTCAAATGTAATAACGGATGCTAGAATGTGATTCGGGGTGGAATTTCATGTCTAAAAATGTTATTATTAGCTGTTTTTAAAAATAGAGTGTTTTTGCTGCCCGAGGAAGAAAATGCGTGATGCCGCGGTCAGAAAAAAAGCTGCCCAGGAGCAAAAAAATTTTTTTTCTCAAATGTAATAACGGATGCTAGAATGTGATTCGGGGTGGAATTCCATGTCTAAAAATGTTATTATTAGCTGTTTTTAAAAATCGAGTGTTTTTGCTGCCCGAGGAAGAAAACGCGTGATGCCGCGGTCAGAAAAAAAGCTGCCGAGGAGCAAAAAAAAATTTTTTCTCAAATGTACTAACGGAAGCTAGAATGTGATTCGGGGTGGAATTCCATGTCTAAAAATGTTATTATTAGCTGTTTTTAAAAATCGAGTGTTTTTGCTGCCCGAGGAAGAAAACGCGTGATGCCGCGGTCAGAAAAAAAGCTGCCGAGGAGCAAAAAAATTTTTTTTCTCAAATGTACTAACGGATGCTAGAATGTGATTCGGGGTGGAATTCCATGTTTAAAAATGTTATTATTAGCTGTTTTTAAAAATCGAGTGTTTTTGCTGCCCGAGGAAGAAAACGCGTGATGCCGCGGTCAGAAAAAAAGCTGCCGAGGAGCAAAAAAATTTTTTTCTCAAATGTACTAACGGATGCTAGAATGTGATTCGGGGTGGAATTCCATGTTTAAAAATGTTATTATTAGCTGTTTTTAAAAATCGAGTGTTTTTGCTGCCCGAGGAAGAAAACGCGTGATGCCGCGGTCAGAAAAAAAGCTGCCCAGGAGCAAAAAAAATTTTTTTTTCTCAAATGTAATAACGGATGCTAGAATGTGATTCGGGGTGGAATTCCATGTCTAAAAATGTTATTATTATCTGTTTTTAAAAATCGAGTGTTTTTGCTGCCCGAGGAAGAAAACGCGTGATGCCGCGGTCAGAAAAAATGCTGCCCAGGAGCAAAAAAATTTTTTTTTCTCAAATGTAATAACGGATGCTGGAATGTGATTCGGCGTGGAATTCCATGTCTAAAAATGTTATTATTAGCTGTTTTTAAAAATCGAGTGTTTTTGCTGCCCGAGGAAGAAAACGCGTGATGCCGCTTTCAGAAAAAAAGCTGCCCAGGAGCAAAAAAAAATTTTTTTTCTGAAATGTAATAACGGATGCTAGAATGTGATTCGGGGTGGAATTCCATGTCTAAAAATGTTATTATTAGCTGTTTTTAAAAATCGAGTGTTTTTGCTGCCCGAGGAAGAAAACGCGTGATGCTGCGGTCAGAAAAAAAGCTGCCGAGGAGCAAAAAAATTTTTTTTCTCAAATGTACTAACGGATGCTAGAATGTGATTCGGGGTGGAATTCCATGTCTAAAAATGTTATTATTAGCTGTTTTTAAAAATAGAGTGTTTTGGGAGCCCGAGGAAGAAAACGCGTGATGCCGCGGTCAGAAAAAAAGCTGCCCAGGAGCAAAAAAATTTTTTTTCTCAAATGTACTAACGGATGCTAGAATGTGATTCGGGGTGGAATTCCATATCTAAAAATGTTATTATTAGCTGTTTTTAAAAATCGAGTGTTTTTGCTGCCCGAGGAAGAAAACGCGTGATGCCGCGGTCAGAAAAAAAGCTGCCCAGGAGTAAAAAAAATTTTTTTTCTCAAATGTAATAACGGATGCTAGAATGTGATTCGGGGTGGAATTCCATGTTTAAAAATGTTATTATTAGCTGTTTTTAAAAATCGAGTGTTTTTGCTGCCCGAGGAAGAAAACGCGTGATGCCGCGGTCAGAAAAAAAGCTGCCGAGGAGCAAAAAAAATTTGTTTCTCAAATGTACTAACGGATGCTAGAATGTGATTCGGGGTGGAATTCCATGTCTAAAAATGTTATTATTAGCTGTTTTTAAAAATCGAGTGTTTTTGGTGCCCGAGGAAGAAAACGCATGATGCCGCGGTCAGAAAAAAAGCTGCCCAGGAGTAAAAAAATTTTTTTTTCTCAAATGTAATAACGGATGCTAGAATGTGATTCGGGGTGGAATTCCATGTTTAAAAATGTTATTATTAGCTGTTTTTAAAAATCGAGTGTTTTTGCTGCCCGAAGAAGAAAACGCGTGATGCCGCGGTCAGAAAAAAAGCTGCCGAGGAGCAAAAAAAATTTTTTTCTCAAATGTACTAACGGATGCTAGAATGTGATTCGGGGTGGAATTCCATGTCTAAAAATGTTATTATTAGCTGTTTTTAAAAATCGAGTGTTTTTGCTGCCCGAGGAAGAAAACGCGTGATGCCGCGGTCAGAAAAAAAGCTGCCCAGGACGAAAAAAATTTTTTTTTCTCAAATGTAATAACGGATGCTAGAATGTGATTCGGGGTGGAATTCCATCTCTAAAAATGTTATTATTAGCTGTTTTTAAAAATCGAGTGTTTTTGCTGTCCGAGGAAGAAAACGCGTGATGCCGCGGTCAGAAAAAAAGCTGCCCAGGAGCAAAAAAAATTTTTTTTTCTCAAATGAAATAACGGATGCTAGAATGTGATTCGGGGTGGAATTCCATGTCTAAAAATGTTATTATTAACTGTTTTTAAAAATCGAGTGTTTTTGCTGCCCGAGGAAGAAAACGCGTGATGCCGCGGTCAGAAAAAATGCTGCCCAGGAGCAAAAAAATTTTTTTTTCTCAAATGTAATAACGGATGCTGGAATGTGATTCGGGGTGGAATTCCATGTCTAAAAATGTTATTATTAGCTGTTTTAAAAAATCGAGTGTTTTTGCTGCCCGAGGAAGAAAACGCGTGATGCCGCGGTCAGAAAAAAAGCTGCCCAGGAGCAAAAAAAATTTTTTTTTCTCAAACGTAATAACGGATGCTAGAATGTGATTCGGGGTGGAATTCCATGTTTAAAAATGTTATTATTAGCTGTTTTTAAAAATCGAGTGTTTTTGCTGCCCGAGGAAGAAAACGCGTGATGCCGCGGTCAGAAAAAAAGCTGCCGAGGAGCAAAAAAATTTTTTTTCTCAAATGTAATAACAGATGCTAGAATGTGATTCGGGGTGGAATTCCATGTCTAAAAATGTTATTATTAGCTGTTTTTAAAAATCGAGTATTTTTGCTGCCCGAGGAAGAAAACGCGTGATGCCGCGGTCAGAAAAAAAGCTGCCCAGGAGCAAAAAAAAATTTTTTTTCTGAAATGTAATAACGGATGCTAGAATGTGATTCGGGGTGGAATTCCATGTCTAAAAATGTTATTATTAGCTGTTTTTAAAAATCGAGTGTTTTTGCTGCCCGAGGAAGAAAACGCGTGATGCTGCGGTCAGAAAAAAAGCTGCCGAGGAGCAAAAAAATTTTTTTTCTCAAATGTACTAACGGATGCTAGAATGTGATTCGGGGTGGAATTCCATGTCTAAAAATGTTATTATTAGCTGTTTTTAAAAATCGAGTGTTTTTGGTGCCCGAGGAAGAAAACGCATGATGCCGCGGTCAGAAAAAAAGCTGCCCAGGAGTAAAAAAAATTTTTTTTCTCAAATGTAATAACGGATGCTAGAATGTGATTCGGGGTGGAATTCCATGTTTAAAAATGTTATTATTAGCTGTTTTTAAAAATCGAGTGTTTTTGCTGCCCGAGGAAGAAAACGCGTGATGCCGCGGTCAGAAAAAAAGCTGCCAAGGAGCAAAAAAAATTTTTTTCTCAAATGTACTAACGGATGCTAGAATGTGATTCGGGGTGGAATTCCATATCTAAAAATGTTATTATTAGCTGTTTTTAAAAATCGAGTGTTTTTGCTGCCCGAGGAAGAAAACGCGTGATGCCGCGGTCAGAAAAAAAGCTGCCCAGGAGTAAAAAAAATTTTTTTTCTCAAATGTAATAACGGATGCTAGAATGTGATTCGGGGTGGAATTCCATGTTTAAAAATGTTATTATTAGCTGTTTTTAAAAATCGAGTGTTTTTGCTGCCCGAGGAAGAAAACGCGTGATGCCGCGGTCAGAAAAAAAGCTGCCGAGGAGCAAAAAAAATTTGTTTCTCAAATGTACTAACGGATGCTAGAATGTGATTCGGGGTGGAATTCCATGTCTAAAAATGTTATTATTAGCTGTTTTTAAAAATCGAGTGTTTTTGGTGCCCGAGGAAGAAAACGCATGATGCCGCGGTCAGAAAAAAAGCTGCCCAGGAGTAAAAAAATTTTTTTTTCTCAAATGTAATAACGGATGCTAGAATGTGATTCGGGGTGGAATTCCATGTTTAAAAATGTTATTATTAGCTGTTTTTAAAAATCGAGTGTTTTTGCTGCCCGAAGAAGAAAACGCGTGATGCCGCGGTCAGAAAAAAAGCTGCCGAGGAGCAAAAAAAATTTTTTTCTCAAATGTACTAACGGATGCTAGAATGTGATTCGGGGTGGAATTCCATGTCTAAAAATGTTATTATTAGCTGTTTTTAAAAATCGAGTGTTTTTGCTGCCCGAGGAAGAAAACGCGTGATGCCGCGGTCAGAAAAAAAGCTGCCAAGGACGAAAAAAATTTTTTTTTCTCAAATGTAATAACGGATGCTAGAATGTGATTCGGGGTGGAATTCCATCTCTAAAAATGTTATTATTAGCTGTTTTTAAAAATCGAGTGTTTTTGCTGTCCGAGGAAGAAAACGCGTGATGCCGCGGTCAGAAAAAAAGCTGCCCAGGAGCAAAAAAAATTTTTTTTTCTCAAATGAAATAACGGATGCTAGAATGTGATTCGGGGTGGAATTCCATGTCTAAAAATGTTATTATTAGCTGTTTTTAAAAATCGAGTGTTTTTGCTGCCCGAGGAAGAAAACGCGTGATGCCGCGGTCAGAAAAAAAGCTGCCCAGGAGCAAAAAAAATTTTTTTTTCTCAAACGTAATAACGGATGCTAGAATGTGATTCGGGGTGGAATTCCATGTTTAAAAATGTTATTATTAGCTGTTTTTAAAAATCGAGTGTTTTTGCTGCCCGAGGAAGAAAACGCGTGATGCCGCGGTCAGAAAAAAAGCTGCCGAGGAGCAAAAAAATTTTTTTTCTCAAATGTAATAACAGATGCTAGAATGTGATTCGGGGTGGAATTCCATGTCTAAAAATGTTATTATTAGCTGTTTTTAAAAATCGAGTATTTTTGCTGCCCGAGGAAGAAAACGCGTGATGCCGCGGTCAGAAAAAAAGCTGCCCAGGAGCAAAAAAAAATTTTTTTTCTGAAATGTAATAACGGATGCTAGAATGTGATTCGGGGTGGAATTCCATGCCTAAAAATGTTATTATTAGCTGTTTTTAAAAATCGAGTGTTTTTGCTGCCCGAGGAAGAAAACGCGTGATGCTGCGGTCAGAAAAAAAGCTGCCGAGGAGCAAAAAAATTTTTTTTCTCAAATGTACTAACGGATGCTAGAATGTGATTCGGGGTGGAATTCCATGTCTAAAAATGTTATTATTAGCTGTTTTTAAAAATCGAGTGTTTTTGGTGCCCGAGGAAGAAAACGCATGATGCCGCGGTCAGAAAAAAAGCTGCCCAGGAGTAAAAAAATTTTTTTTTCTCAAATGTAATAACGGATGCTAGAATGTGATTCGGGGTGGAATTCCATGTTTAAAAATGTTATTATTAGCTGTTTTTAAAAATCGAGTGTTTTTGCTGCCCGAGGAAGAAAACGCGTGATGCCGCGGTCAGAAAAAAAGCTGCCAAGGAGCAAAAAAAATTTTTTTCTCAAATGTACTAACGGATGCTAGAATGTGATTCGGGGTGGAATTCCATGTCTAAAAATGTTATTATTAGCTGTTTTTAAAAATCGAGTGTTTTTGCTGCCCGAGGAAGAAAACGCGTGATGCCGCGGTCAGAAAAAAAGCTGCCCAGAACGAAAAAAATTTTTTTTTCTCAAATGTAATAACGGATGCTAGAATGTGATTCGGGGTGGAATTCCATGTCTAAAAATGTTATTATTAGCTGTTTTTAAAAATCGAGTGTTTTTGCTGTCCGAGGAAGAAAACGCGTGATGCCGCGGTCAGAAAAAAAGCTGCCCAGGAGCAAAAAAAATTTTTTTTTCTCAAATGTAATAACGGATGCTAGAATGTGATTCGGGGTGGAATTCCATGTCTAAAAATGTTATTATTAACTGTTTTTAAAAATCGAGTGTTTTGGGAGCCCGAGGAAGAAAACGCGTGATGCCGCGGTCAGAAAAAAAGCTGCCCAGGAGCAAAAAAATTTTTTTTTTCTCAAATGTAATAACGGATGCTAGAATGTGATTCAGAGTGGAATTCCATGTTTAAAAATGTTATTATTAGCTGTTTTTAAAAATCGAGTGTTTTTGCTGCCCGAGGAAGAAAACGCGTGATGCCGCGGTCAGAAAAAAAGCTGCCGAGGAGCAAAAAAATTTTTTTTCTCAAATGTAATAACAGATGCTAGAATGTGATTCGGGGTGGAATTCCATGTCTAAAAATGTTATTATTAGCTGTTTTTAAAAATCGAGTATTTTTGCTGCCCGAGGAAGAAAACGCGTGATGCCGCGGTCAGAAAAAAAGCTGCCCAGGACGAAAAAATTTTTTTTTTCTCAAATGTAATAACGGATGCTAGAATGTGATTCGGGGTGGAATTCCATTTCTAAAAATGTTATTATTAGCTGTTTTTAAAAATCGAGTGTTTTTGCTGCCCGAGGAAGAAAACGCGTGATGCCGCGGTCAAAAAAAAAGCTGCCGAGGAGCAAAAAAAAATTTTTTTTCTCAAATGTACTAACGGATGCTAGAATGTGATTCGGGGTGGAATTCCATGTTTAAAAATGTTATTATTAGCTGTTTTTAAAAATCGAGTGTTTTTGGTGCCCGAGGAAGAAAACGCGTGATGCCGCGGTCAGAAAAAAAGCTGCCCAGGAGCAAAAAAAAATTTTTTTTCTCAAATGTAATTACGGATGCTAGAATGTGATTCGGGGTGGAATTCCATGTCTAAAAATGTTATTATTATCTGTTTTTAAAAATAGAGTGTTTTTGCTGCCCGAGGAAGAAAACGCGTGATGCCGCGGTCAGAAAAAAAGCTGCCGAGGAGCAAAAAAAATTTTTTTCTCAAATGTACTAACGGATGCTGGAATGTGATTCGGGGTGGAATTCCATGTCTAAAAATGTTATTATTAGCTGTTTTTAAAAATCGAGTGTTTTTGCTGCCCGAGGAAGAAAACGCGTGATGCCGCGGTCAGAAAAAAAGCTGCCCAGGAGCAAAAAAAATTTTTTTTTCTCAAACGTAATAACGGATGCTAGAATGTGATTCGGGGTGGAATTCCATGTTTAAAAATGTTATTATTAGCTGTTTTTAAAAATCGAGTGTTTTTGCTGCCCGAGGAAGAAAACGCGTGATGCCGCGGTCAGAAAAAAAGCTGCCGAGGAGCAAAAAAATTTTTTTTCTCAAATGTAATAACAGATGCTAGAATGTGATTCGGGGTGGAATTCCATGTCTAAAAATGTTATTATTAGCTGTTTTTAAAAATCGAGTATTTTTGCTGCCCGAGGAAGAAAACGCGTGATGCCGCGGTCAGAAAAAAAGCTGCCCAGGAGCAAAAAAAAATTTTTTTTCTGAAATGTAATAACGGATGCTAGAATGTGATTCGGGGTGGAATTCCATGTCTAAAAATGTTATTATTAGCTGTTTTTAAAAATCGAGTGTTTTTGCTGCCCGAGGAAGAAAACGCGTGATGCTGCGGTCAGAAAAAAAGCTGCCGAGGAGCAAAAAAATTTTTTTTCTCAAATGTACTAACGGATGCTAGAATGTGATTCGGGGTGGAATTCCATGTCTAAAAATGTTATTATTAGCTGTTTTTAAAAATCGAGTGTTTTTGGTGCCCGAGGAAGAAAACGCATGATGCCGCGGTCAGAAAAAAAGCTGCCCAGGAGTAAAAAAAATTTTTTTTCTCAAATGTAATAACGGATGCTAGAATGTGATTCGGGGTGGAATTCCATGTTTAAAAATGTTATTATTAGCTGTTTTTAAAAATCGAGTGTTTTTGCTGCCCGAGGAAGAAAACGCGTGATGCCGCGGTCAGAAAAAAAGCTGCCAAGGAGCAAAAAAAATTTTTTTCTCAAATGTACTAACGGATGCTAGAATGTGATTCGGGGTGGAATTCCATATCTAAAAATGTTATTATTAGCTGTTTTTAAAAATCGAGTGTTTTTGCTGCCCGAGGAAGAAAACGCGTGATGCCGCGGTCAGAAAAAAAGCTGCCCAGGAGTAAAAAAAATTTTTTTTCTCAAATGTAATAACGGATGCTAGAATGTGATTCGGGGTGGAATTCCATGTTTAAAAATGTTATTATTAGCTGTTTTTAAAAATCGAGTGTTTTTGCTGCCCGAGGAAGAAAACGCGTGATGCCGCGGTCAGAAAAAAAGCTGCCGAGGAGCAAAAAAAATTTGTTTCTCAAATGTACTAACGGATGCTAGAATGTGATTCGGGGTGGAATTCCATGTCTAAAAATGTTATTATTAGCTGTTTTTAAAAATCGAGTGTTTTTGGTGCCCGAGGAAGAAAACGCATGATGCCGCGGTCAGAAAAAAAGCTGCCCAGGAGTAAAAAAATTTTTTTTTCTCAAATGTAATAACGGATGCTAGAATGTGATTCGGGGTGGAATTCCATGTTTAAAAATGTTATTATTAGCTGTTTTTAAAAATCGAGTGTTTTTGCTGCCCGAAGAAGAAAACGCGTGATGCCGCGGTCAGAAAAAAAGCTGCCGAGGAGCAAAAAAAATTTTTTTCTCAAATGTACTAACGGATGCTAGAATGTGATTCGGGGTGGAATTCCATGTCTAAAAATGTTATTATTAGCTGTTTTTAAAAATCGAGTGTTTTTGCTGCCCGAGGAAGAAAACGCGTGATGCCGCGGTCAGAAAAAAAGCTGCCAAGGACGAAAAAAATTTTTTTTTCTCAAATGTAATAACGGATGCTAGAATGTGATTCGGGGTGGAATTCCATCTCTAAAAATGTTATTATTAGCTGTTTTTAAAAATCGAGTGTTTTTGCTGTCCGAGGAAGAAAACGCGTGATGCCGCGGTCAGAAAAAAAGCTGCCCAGGAGCAAAAAAAATTTTTTTTTCTCAAATGAAATAACGGATGCTAGAATGTGATTCGGGGTGGAATTCCATGTCTAAAAATGTTATTATTAGCTGTTTTTAAAAATCGAGTGTTTTTGCTGCCCGAGGAAGAAAACGCGTGATGCCGCGGTCAGAAAAAAAGCTGCCCAGGAGCAAAAAAAATTTTTTTTTCTCAAACGTAATAACGGATGCTAGAATGTGATTCGGGGTGGAATTCCATGTTTAAAAATGTTATTATTAGCTGTTTTTAAAAATCGAGTGTTTTTGCTGCCCGAGGAAGAAAACGCGTGATGCCGCGGTCAGAAAAAAAGCTGCCGAGGAGCAAAAAAATTTTTTTTCTCAAATGTAATAACAGATGCTAGAATGTGATTCGGGGTGGAATTCCATGTCTAAAAATGTTATTATTAGCTGTTTTTAAAAATCGAGTATTTTTGCTGCCCGAGGAAGAAAACGCGTGATGCCGCGGTCAGAAAAAAAGCTGCCCAGGAGCAAAAAAAAATTTTTTTTCTGAAATGTAATAACGGATGCTAGAATGTGATTCGGGGTGGAATTCCATGCCTAAAAATGTTATTATTAGCTGTTTTTAAAAATCGAGTGTTTTTGCTGCCCGAGGAAGAAAACGCGTGATGCTGCGGTCAGAAAAAAAGCTGCCGAGGAGCAAAAAAATTTTTTTTCTCAAATGTACTAACGGATGCTAGAATGTGATTCGGGGTGGAATTCCATGTCTAAAAATGTTATTATTAGCTGTTTTTAAAAATCGAGTGTTTTTGGTGCCCGAGGAAGAAAACGCATGATGCCGCGGTCAGAAAAAAAGCTGCCCAGGAGTAAAAAAATTTTTTTTTCTCAAATGTAATAACGGATGCTAGAATGTGATTCGGGGTGGAATTCCATGTTTAAAAATGTTATTATTAGCTGTTTTTAAAAATCGAGTGTTTTTGCTGCCCGAGGAAGAAAACGCGTGATGCCGCGGTCAGAAAAAAAGCTGCCAAGGAGCAAAAAAAATTTTTTTCTCAAATGTACTAACGGATGCTAGAATGTGATTCGGGGTGGAATTCCATGTCTAAAAATGTTATTATTAGCTGTTTTTAAAAATCGAGTGTTTTTGCTGCCCGAGGAAGAAAACGCGTGATGCCGCGGTCAGAAAAAAAGCTGCCCAGAACGAAAAAAATTTTTTTTTCTCAAATGTAATAACGGATGCTAGAATGTGATTCGGGGTGGAATTCCATGTCTAAAAATGTTATTATTAGCTGTTTTTAAAAATCGAGTGTTTTTGCTGTCCGAGGAAGAAAACGCGTGATGCCGCGGTCAGAAAAAAAGCTGCCCAGGAGCAAAAAAAATTTTTTTTTCTCAAATGTAATAACGGATGCTAGAATGTGATTCGGGGTGGAATTCCATGTCTAAAAATGTTATTATTAACTGTTTTTAAAAATCGAGTGTTTTGGGAGCCCGAGGAAGAAAACGCGTGATGCCGCGGTCAGAAAAAAAGCTGCCCAGGAGCAAAAAAATTTTTTTTTTCTCAAATGTAATAACGGATGCTAGAATGTGATTCAGAGTGGAATTCCATGTTTAAAAATGTTATTATTAGCTGTTTTTAAAAATCGAGTGTTTTTGCTGCCCGAGGAAGAAAACGCGTGATGCCGCGGTCAGAAAAAAAGCTGCCGAGGAGCAAAAAAATTTTTTTTCTCAAATGTAATAACAGATGCTAGAATGTGATTCGGGGTGGAATTCCATGTCTAAAAATGTTATTATTAGCTGTTTTTAAAAATCGAGTATTTTTGCTGCCCGAGGAAGAAAACGCGTGATGCCGCGGTCAGAAAAAAAGCTGCCCAGGACGAAAAAATTTTTTTTTTCTCAAATGTAATAACGGATGCTAGAATGTGATTCGGGGTGGAATTCCATTTCTAAAAATGTTATTATTAGCTGTTTTTAAAAATCGAGTGTTTTTGCTGCCCGAGGAAGAAAACGCGTGATGCCGCGGTCAAAAAAAAAGCTGCCGAGGAGCAAAAAAAAATTTTTTTTCTCAAATGTACTAACGGATGCTAGAATGTGATTCGGGGTGGAATTCCATGTTTAAAAATGTTATTATTAGCTGTTTTTAAAAATCGAGTGTTTTTGGTGCCCGAGGAAGAAAACGCGTGATGCCGCGGTCAGAAAAAAAGCTGCCCAGGAGCAAAAAAAAATTTTTTTTCTCAAATGTAATTACGGATGCTAGAATGTGATTCGGGGTGGAATTCCATGTCTAAAAATGTTATTATTATCTGTTTTTAAAAATAGAGTGTTTTTGCTGCCCGAGGAAGAAAACGCGTGATGCCGCGGTCAGAAAAAAAGCTGCCGAGGAGCAAAAAAAATTTTTTTCTCAAATGTACTAACGGATGCTAGAATGTGATTCGGGGTGGAATTCCATGTCTAAAAATGTTATTATTAGCTGTTTTTAAAAATCGAGTGTTTTTGGTGCCCGAGGAAGAAAACGCGTGATGCCGCGGTCAGAAAAAAAGCTGCCCAGGAGTAAAAAAAATTTTTTTTCTCAAACGTAATAACGGATGCTAGAATGTGATTCGGGGTGGAATTCCATGTTTAAAAATGTTATTATTAGCTGTTTTTAAAAATCGAGTGTTTTTGCTACCCGAGGAAGAAAACGCGTGATGCCGCGGTCAGAAAAAAAGCTGCCGAGGAGCAAAAAAATTTTTTTTCTCAAATGTAATAACGGATGCTAGAATGTGATTCGGGGTGGAATTCCATGTCTAAAAATGTTATTATTAGCTGTTTTTAAAAATCGAGTGTTTTTGCTGCCCGAGGAAGAAAACGCGTGATGCCGCGGTCAGAAAAAAAGCTGCCGAGGAGCAAAAAAATTTTTTTTCTCAAATGTAATAACGGATGCTTGAATGTGATTCGGGGTGGAATTCCATGTCTAAAAATGTTATTATTAGCTGTTTTTAAAAATCGAGTGTTTTTGGTGCCCGAGGAAGAAAACGCGTGATGCCGCGGTCAGAAAAAAAGCTGCCCAGGAGCAAAAAAATGTTTTTTTTCTCAAATGTACTAACGGATGCTAGAATGTGATTCGGGGTGGAATTCCATGTCTCAAAATGTTATTATTAGCTGTTTTTAAAAATCGAGTGTTTTTGCTGCCCGAGGAAGAAAACGCGTGATGCCGCGGTCAGAAAAAAAGCTGCCGAGGAGCAAAAAAATTTTTTTTCTCAAATGTACTAACGGATGCTAGAATGTGATTCGGGGTGGAATTCCATGTCTAAAAATGTTATTATTAGCTGTTTTTAAAAATAGAGTGTTTTTGGAGCCCGAGGAAGAAAACGCGTGATGCCGCGGTCAGAAAAAAAGCTGCCCAGGAGCAAAAAAAATTTTTTTCTCTCAAATGTAATAACGGATGCTAGAATGTGATTCAGGGTGGAATTCCATGTTTAAAAATGTTATTATTAGCTGTTTTTAAAAATCGAGTGTTTTTGGTGCCCGAGGAAGAAAACGCGTGATGCCACGGTCAGAAAAAAAGCTGCCCAGGAGCAAAAAAAATTTTTGTTCTCAAATGTAATAACGGATACTAGAATGTGATTCGGGGTGGAATTCCATGTTTAAAAATGTTATTATTAGCTGTTTTTAAAAATCGAGTGTTTTTGCTGCCCGAGGAAGAAAACGCGTGATGTCACGGTCAGAAAAAAAGCTGCCGAGGAGCAAAAAATTTTTTTTTCTCAAATGTAATAACGGATGCTAGAATGTGATTCGGGGTGGAATTCCATGTTTAAAAATGTTATTATTAGCTGTTTTTAAAAATCGAGTGTTTTTGCTGCCCGAGGAAGAAAACGCGTGATGCCGCGGTCAGAAAAAAAGCTGCCCAGGAGCAAAAAAAAATTTTTTTCTCAAATGTAATAACGGATGCTAGAATGTGATTCGGGGTGGAATTCCATGTCTAAAAATGTTATTATTATCTGTTTTTAAAAATCGAGTGTTTTTGCTGCCCGAGGAAGAAAACGCGTGATGCCGCGGTCAGAAAAAAAGCTGCCGAGGAGCAAAAAAAATTTTTTTCTCAAATGTACTAACGGATGCTAGAATGTGATTCGGGGTGGAATTCCATGTCTAAAAATGTTATTATTAGCTGTTTTTAAAAATCGAGTGTTTTTGCTGCCCGAGGAAGAAAACGCGTGATGCCGCGGTCAGAAAAAAAGCTGCCGAGGAGCAAAAAATATTTTTTTCTCAAATGTACTAACGGATGCTAGAATGTGATTCGGGGTGGAATTCCATGTCTCAAAATGTTATTATTAGCTGTTTTTAAAAATCGAGTGTTTTTGCTGCCCGAGGAAGAAAACGCGTGATGCCGCGGTCAGAAAAAAAGCTGCCGAGGAGCAAAAAAATTTTTTTTCTCAAATGTACTAACGGATGCTAGAATGTGATTCGGGGTGGAATTCCATGTCTAAAAATGTTATTATTAGCTGTTTTTAAAAATAGAGTGTTTTTGGAGCCCGAGGAAGAAAACGCGTGATGCCGCGGTCAGAAAAAAAGCTGCCCAGGAGCAAAAAAAATTTTTTTCTCTCAAATGTAATAACGGATGCTAGAATGTGATTCAGGGTGGAATTCCATGTTTAAAAATGTTATTATTAGCTGTTTTTAAAAATCGAGTGTTTTTGGTGCCCAAGGAAGAAAACGCGTGATGCCGCGGTCAGAAAAAAAGCTGCCCAGGAGCAAAAAAAATTTTTGTTCTCAAATGTAATAACGGATGCTAGAATGTGATTCGGGGTGCAATTCCATGTTTAAAAATGTTATTATTAGCTGTTTTTAAAAATCGAGTGTTTTTGCTGCCCGAGGAAGAAAACGCGTGATGCCACGGTCAGAAAAAAAGCTGCCGAGGAGCAAAAATTTTTTTTTTTCTCAAATGTAATAACGGATGCTAGAATGTGATTCGGGGTGGAATTCCATGTTTAAAAATGTTATTATTAGCTGTTTTTAAAAATCGAGTGTTTTTGCTGCCCGAGGAAGAAAACGCGTGATGCCGCGGTCAGAAAAAAAGCTGCCCAGGAGCAAAAAAAAATTTTTGTTCTCAAATGTAATAACGGATGCTAGAATGTGATTCGGGGTGGAATTCCATGTCTAAAAATGTTATTATTATCTGTTTTTAAAAATCGAGTGTTTTTGCTGCCCGAGGAAGAAAACGCGTGATGCCGCGGTCAGAAAAAAAGCTGCCCAGGAGCAAAAAAAATTTTTTTCTCTCAAATGTAATAACGGATGCTAGAATGTGATTCAGGGTGGAATTCCATGTTTAAAAATGTTATTATTAGCTGTTTTTAAAAATCGAGTGTTTTTGGTGTCCAAGGAAGAAAACGCGTGATGCCGCGGTCAGAAAAAAAGCTGCCCAGGAGCAAAAAAATTTTTTGTTCTCAAATGTAATAACGGATGCTAGAATGTGATTCGGGGTGCAATTCCATGTTTAAAAATGTTATTATTAGCTGTTTTTAAAAATCGAGTGTTTTTGCTGCCCGAGGAAGAAAACGCGTGATGCCACGGTCAGAAAAAAAGCTGCCGAGGAGCAAAAAATTTTTTTTTCTCAAATGTAATAACGGATGCTAGAATGTGATTCGGGGTGGAATTCCATGTTTAAAAATGTTATTATTAGCTGTTTTTAAAAATCGAGTGTTTTTGCTGCCCGAGGAAGAAAACGCGTGATGCCGCGGTCAGAAAAAAAGCTGCCCAGGAGCAAAAAAAAATTTTTTTTCTGAAATGTAATAACGGATGCTAGAATGTGATTCGGGGTGGAATTCCATGTCTAAAAATGTTATTATTAGCTGTTTTTAAAAATCGAGTGTTTTTGCTGCCCGAGGAAGAAAACGCGTGATGCTGCGGTCAGAAAAAAAGCTGCCGAGGAGCAAAAAAATTTTTTTTCTCAAATGTACTAACGGATGCTAGAATGTGATTCGGGGTGGAATTCCATGTCTAAAAATGTTATTATTAGCTGTTTTTAAAAATAGAGTGTTTTGGGAGCCCGAGGAAGAAAACGCGTGATGCCGCGGTCAGAAAAAAAGCTGCCCAGGAGCAAAAAAATTTTTTTTCTCAAATGTACTAACGGATGCTAGAATGTGATTCGGGGTGGAATTCCATATCTAAAAATGTTATTATTAGCTGTTTTTAAAAATCGAGTGTTTTTGCTGCCCGAGGAAGAAAACGCGTGATGCCGCGGTCAGAAAAAAAGCTGCCCAGGAGTAAAAAAAATTTTTTTTCTCAAATGTAATAACGGATGCTAGAATGTGATTCGGGGTGGAATTCCATGTTTAAAAATGTTATTATTAGCTGTTTTTAAAAATCGAGTGTTTTTGCTGCCCGAGGAAGAAAACGCGTGATGCCGCGGTCAGAAAAAAAGCTGCCCAGGAGCAAAAAAATTTTTTTTCTCAAATGTACTAACGGATGCTAGAATGTGATTCGGGGTGGAATTCCATATCTAAAAATGTTATTATTAGCTGTTTTTAAAAATCGAGTGTTTTTGCTGCCCGAGGAAGAAAACGCGTGATGCCGCGGTCAGAAAAAAAGCTGCCCAGGAGTAAAAAAAATTTTTTTTCTCAAATGTAATAACGGATGCTAGAATGTGATTCGGGGTGGAATTCCATGTTTAAAAATGTTATTATTAGCTGTTTTTAAAAATCGAGTGTTTTTGCTGCCCGAGGAAGAAAACGCGTGATGCCGCGGTCAGAAAAAAAGCTGCCGAGGAGCAAAAAAAATTTTTTTCTCAAATGTACTAACGGATGCTAGAATGTGATTCGGGGTGGAATTCCATGTCTAAAAATGTTATTATTAGCTGTTTTTAAAAATCGAGTGTTTTTGGTGCCCGAGGAAGAAAACGCGTGATGCCGCGGTCAGAAAAAAAGCTGCCGAGGAGCAAAAAAAATTTTTTTCTCAAATGTACTAACGGATGCTAGAATGTGATTCGGGGTGGAATTCCATGTCTAAAAATGTTATTATTAGCTGTTTTTAAAAATCGAGTGTTTTTGGTGCCCGAGGAAGAAAACGCGTGATGCCGCGGTCAGAAAAAAAGCTGCCCAGGAGTAAAAAAATTTTTTTTTCTCAAATGTAATAACGGATGCTAGAATGTGATTCGGGGTGGAATTCCATGTTTAAAAATGTTATTATTAGCTGTTTTTAAAAATCGAGTGTTTTTGCTGCCCGAGGAAGAAAACGCGTGATGCCGCGGTCAGAAAAAAAGCTGCCCAGGAGCAAAAAAAATTTTTTTTTCTCAAATGTAATAACGGATGCTAGAATGTGATTCGGGGTGGAATTCCATGTCTAAAAATGTTATTATTAGCTGTTTTTAAAAATCGAGTGTTTTTGCTGCCCGAGGAAGAAAACGCGTGATGCCGCGGTCAGAAAAAAAGCTGCCGAGGAGCAAAAAAATTTTTTTTCTCAAATGTACTAATGGAAGCTAGAATGTGATTCGGGGTGGAATTCCATGTCTAAAAATGTTATTATTAGCTGTTTTTAAAAATCGAGTGTTTTTGCTGCCCGAGGAAGAAAACGCGTGATGCCGCGGTCAGAAAAAAAGCTGCCGAGGAGCAAAAAAATTTTTTTTCTCAAATGTACTAACGGATGCTAGAATGTGATTCGGGGTGGAATTCCATGTTTAAAAATGTTATTATTAGCTGTTTTTAAAAATCGAGTGTTTTTGCTGCCCGAGGAAGAAAACGCGTGATGCCGCGGTCAGAAAAAAAGCTGCCGAGGAGCAAAAAATTTTTTTTCTCAAATGTACTAACGGATGCTAGAATGTGATTCGGGGTGGAATTCCATGTTTAAAAATGTTATTATTAGCTGTTTTTAAAAATCGAGTGTTTTTGCTGCCCGAGGAAGAAAACGCGTGATGCCGCGGTCAGAAAAAAAGCTGCCCAGGAGCAAAAAAAATTTTTTTTTCTCAAATGTAATAACGGATGCTAGAATGTGATTCGGGGTGGAATTCCATGTCTAAAAATGTTATTATTAACTGTTTTTAAA
Source organism: Pituophis catenifer annectens (assembly GCF_029215685.1). Lineage (NCBI taxonomy): Eukaryota > Metazoa > Chordata > Lepidosauria > Squamata > Colubridae > Pituophis > Pituophis catenifer. Next base: position 15,880 of record NW_027256957.1, on the reverse strand, counting down.
AATCGAGTGTTTTTGCTGCCCGAGGAAGAAAACGCGTGATGCCGCGATCAGAAAAAATGCTGCCCAGGAGCAAAAAAATTTTTTTTTCTCAAATGTAATAACGGATGCTGGAATGTGATTCGGGGTGGAATTCCATGTCTAAAAATGTTATTATTAGCTGTTTTTAAAAATCGAGTGTTTTTGCTGCCCGAGGAAGAAAACGCGTGATGCCGCGGACAGAAAAAAAGCTGCCCAGGAGCAAAAAAAATTTTTTTTTCTCAAATGTAATAACGGATGCTAGAATGTGATTCAGGGTGGAATTCCATGTTTAAAAATGTTATTATTAGCTGTTTTTAAAAATCGAGTGTTTTTGGTGCCCGAGGAAGAAAACGCGTGATGCCGCGGTCAGAAAAAAAGCTGCCCAGGAGTAAAAAAATTTTTTTTTCTCAAATGTAATAACGGATGCTAGAATGTGATTCGGGGTGGAATTCCATGTTTAAAAATGTTATTATTAGCTGTTTTTAAAAATCGAGTGTTTTTGCTGCCCGAGGAAGAAAACGCGTGATGCCGCGGTCAGAAAAAAAGCTGCCGAGGAGCAAAAAAATTTTTTTTCTCAAATGTAATAACGGATGCTAGAATGTGATTCGGGGTGGAATTCCATGTCTAAAAATGTTATTATTAGCTGTTTTTAAAAATCGAGTGGTTTTGCTGCCCGAGGAAGAAAACGCGTGATGCCGCGGTCAGAAAAAAAGCTGCCGAGGAGCAAAAAAATTTTTTTTCTCAAATGTACTAACGGATGCTAGAATGTGATTCGGGGTGGAATTCCATGTCTAAAAATGTTATTATTAGCTGTTTTTAAAAATCGAGTATTTTTGCTGCCCGAGGAAGAAAACGCGTGATGCCGCGGTCAGAAAAAAAGCTGCCCAGGACGAAAAAATTTTTTTTTTCTCAAATGTAATAACGGATGCTAGAATGTGATTCGGGGTGGAATTCCATTTCTAAAAATGTTATTATTAGCTGTTTTTAAAAATCGAGTGTTTTTGCTGCCCGAGGAAGAAAACGCGTGATGCCGCGATCAGAAAAAATGCTGCCCAGGAGCAAAAAAATTTTTTTTTCTCAAATGTAATAACGGATGCTGGAATGTGATTCGGGGTGGAATTCCATGTCTAAAAATGTTATTATTAGCTGTTTTTAAAAATCGAGTGTTTTTGCTGCCCGAGGAAGAAAACGCGTGATGCCGCGGACAGAAAAAAAGCTGCCCAGGAGCAAAAAAAAAATTTTTTTCTGAAATGTAATAATGGATGCTAGAATGTGATTCGGGGTGGAATTCCATGTCTAAAAATGTTATTATTAGCTGTTTTTAAAAATCGAGTGTTTTTGCTGCCCGAGGAAGAAAACGCGTGATGCTGCGGTCAGAAAAAAAGCTGCCGAGGAGCAAAAAAATTTTTTTTCTCAAATGTACTAACGGATGCTAGAATGTGATTCGGGGTGGAATTCCATGTCTAAAAATGTTATTATTAGCTGTTTTTAAAAATAGAGTGTTTTGGGAGCCCGAGGAAGAAAACGCGTGATGCCGCGGTCAGAAAAAAAGCTGCCCAGGAGCAAAAAAAATTTTTTTTTCTCAAATGTAATAACGGATGCTAGAATGTGATTCAGGGTGGAATTCCATGTTTAAAAATGTTATTATTAGCTGTTTTTAAAAATCGAGTGTTTTTGGTGCCCGAGGAAGAAAACGCGTGATGCCGCGGTCAGAAAAAAAGCTGCCCAGGAGTAAAAAAATTTTTTTTTCTCAAATGTAATAACGGATGCTAGAATGTGATTCGGGGTGGAATTCCATGTTTAAAAATGTTATTATTAGCTGTTTTTAAAAATCGAGTGTTTTTGCTGCCCGAGGAAGAAAACGCGTGATGCCGCGGTCAGAAAAAAAGCTGCCGAGGAGCAAAAAAATTTTTTTTCTCAAATGTAATAACGGATGCTAGAATGTGATTCGGGGTGGAATTCCATGTCTAAAAATGTTATTATTAGCTGTTTTTAAAAATCGAGTGGTTTTGCTGCCCGAGGAAGAAAACGCGTGATGCCGCGGTCAGAAAAAAAGCTGCCGAGGAGCAAAAAAATTTTTTTTCTCAAATGTACTAACGGATGCTAGAATGTGATTCGGGGTGGAATTCCATGTCTAAAAATGTTATTATTAGCTGTTTTTAAAAATCGAGTATTTTTGCTGCCCGAGGAAGAAAACGCGTGATGCCGCGGTCAGAAAAAAAGCTGCCCAGGACGAAAAAAATTTTTTTTTCTCAAATGTAATAACGGATGCTAGAATGTGATTCGGGGTGGAATTCCATTTCTAAAAATGTTATTATTAGCTGTTTTTAAAAATCGAGTGTTTTTGCTGCCCGAGGAAGAAAACGCGTGATGCCGCGGTCAGAAAAAATGCTGCCCAGGAGCAAAAAAATTTTTTTTTCTCAAATGTAATAACGGATGCTGGAATGTGATTCGGGGTGGAATTCCATGTCTAAAAATGTTATTATTAGCTGTTTTTAAAAATCGAGTGTTTTTGCTGCCCGAGGAAGAGAACGCATGATGCCGCGGTCAGAAAAAAAGCTGCCCAGGAGCAAAAAAAATTTTTTTTTCTGAAATGTAATAACGGATGCTAGAATGTGATTCGGGGTGGAATTCCATGTCTAAAAATGTTATTATTAGCTGTTTTTAAAAATCGATTGTTTTTGCTGCCCGAGGAAGAAAACGCGTGATGCTGCGGTCAGAAAAAAAGCTGCCGAGGAGCAAAAAAATTTTTTTTCTCAAATGTACTAACGGATGCTAGAATGTGATTCGGGGTGGAATTCCATGTCTAAAAATGTTATTATTATCTGTTTTTAAAAATCGAGTGTTTTTGCTGCCCGAGGAAGAAAACGCGTGATGCCGCGGTCAGAAAAAAAGCTGCCCAGGAGCAAAAAAAATTTTTTTTTCTCAAATGTAATAACGGATGCTAGAATGTGATTCGGGGTGGAATTCCATGTCTAAAAATGTTATTATTAGCTGTTTTTAAAAATCGAGTGTTTTTGGTGCCCGAGGAAGAAAACGCGTGATGCCGCGGTCAGAAAAAAAGCTGCCCTGGAGCAAAAAAAATTTTTTTCTCAAATGCAATAACGGATGCTAGAATGTGATTCGCGGTGGAATTCCATGTCTAAAAATATTATTATTAGCTGTTTTTAAAAATCGAGTGTTTTTGCTGCCCGAGGAAGAAAACGCGTGATGCCGCGGTCAGAAAAAAAGCTGCCCAGGACGAAAAAATTTTTTTTTTCTCAAATGTAATAACGGATGCTAGAATGTGATTCGGGGTGGAATTTCATGTCTAAAAATGTTATTATTAGCTGTTTTTAAAAATAGAGTGTTTTTGCTGCCCGAGGAAGAAAATGCGTGATGCCGCGGTCAGAAAAAAAGCTGCCCAGGAGCAAAAAAATTTTTTTTCTCAAATGTAATAACGGATGCTAGAATGTGATTCGGGGTGGAATTCCATGTCTAAAAATGTTATTATTAGCTGTTTTTAAAAATCGAGTGTTTTTGCTGCCCGAGGAAGAAAACGCGTGATGCCGCGGTCAGAAAAAAAGCTGCCGAGGAGCAAAAAAAAATTTTTTCTCAAATGTACTAACGGAAGCTAGAATGTGATTCGGGGTGGAATTCCATGTCTAAAAATGTTATTATTAGCTGTTTTTAAAAATCGAGTGTTTTTGCTCCCCGAGGAAGAAAACGCGTGATGCCGCGGTCAGAAAAAAAGCTGCCGAGGAGCAAAAAAATTTTTTTTCTCAAATGTACTAACGGATGCTAGAATGTGATTCGGGGTGGAATTCCATGTTTAAAAATGTTATTATTAGCTGTTTTTAAAAATCGAGTGTTTTTGCTGCCCGAGGAAGAAAACGCGTGATGCCGCGGTCAGAAAAAAAGCTGCCGAGGAGCAAAAAATTTTTTTTCTCAAATGTACTAACGGATGCTAGAATGTGATTCGGGGTGGAATTCCATGTCTAAAAATGTTATTATTAGCTGTTTTTAAAAATAGAGTGTTTTGGGAGCCCGAGGAAGAAAACGCGTGATGCCGCGGTCAGAAAAAAAGCTGCCCAGGAGTAAAAAAATTTTTTTTTCTCAAATGTAATAACGGATGCTAGAATGTGATTCGGGGTGGAATTCCATGTTTAAAAATGTTATTATTAGCTGTTTTTAAAAATCGAGTGTTTTTGCTGCCCGAGGAAGAAAACGCGTGATGCCGCGGTCAGAAAAAAAGCTGCCCAGGAGCAAAAAAAATTTTTTTTTCTCAAATGTAATAACGGATGCTAGAATGTGATTCGGGGTGGAATTCCATGTCTAAAAATGTTATTATTAGCTGTTTTTAAAAATCGAGTGTTTTTGCTGCCCGAGGAAGAAAACGCGTGATGCCGCGGTCAGAAAAAAAGCTGCCGAGGAGCAAAAAAATTTTTTTTCTCAAATGTACTAACGGATGCTAGAATGTGATTCGGGGTGGAATTCCATGTCTAAAAATGTTATTATTAGCTGTTTTTAAAAATCGAGTATTTTTGCTGCCCGAGGAAGAAAACGCGTGATGCCGCGGTCAGAAAAAAAGCTGCCCAGGACGAAAAAATTTTTTTTTTCTCAAATGTAATAACGGATGCTAGAATGTGATTCGGGGTGGAATTCCATTTCTAAAAATGTTATTATTAGCTGTTTTTAAAAATCGAGTGTTTTTGCTGCCCGAGGAAGAAAAGGCGTGATGCCGCGATCAGAAAAAATGCTGCCCAGGAGCAAAAAAATTTTTTTTTCTCAAATGTAATAACGGATGCTGGAATGTGATTCGGGGTGGAATTCCATGTCTAAAAATGTTATTATTAGCTGTTTTTAAAAATCGAGTGTTTTTGCTGCCCGAGGAAGAAAACGCGTGATGCCGCGGACAGAAAAAAAGCTGCCCAGGAGCAAAAAAAAAATTTTTTTCTGAAATGTAATAATGGATGCTAGAATGTGATTCGGGGTGGAATTCCATGTCTAAAAATGTTATTATTAGCTGTTTTTAAAAATCGAGTGTTTTTGCTGCCCGAGGAAGAAAACGCGTGATGCTGCGGTCAGAAAAAAAGCTGCCGAGGAGCAAAAAAATTTTTTTTCTCAAATGTACTAACGGATGCTAGAATGTGATTCGGGGTGGAATTCCATGTCTAAAAATGTTATTATTAGCTGTTTTTAAAAATAGAGTGTTTTGGGAGCCCGAGGAAGAAAACGCGTGATGCCGCGGTCAGAAAAAAAGCTGCCCAGGAGCAAAAAAAATTTTTTTTTCTCAAATGTAATAACGGATGCTAGAATGTGATTCAGGGTGGAATTCCATGTTTAAAAATGTTATTATTAGCTGTTTTTAAAAATCGAGTGTTTTTGGTGCCCGAGGAAGAAAACGCGTGATGCCGCGGTCAGAAAAAAAGCTGCCCAGGAGTAAAAAAATTTTTTTTTCTCAAATGTAATAACGGATGCTAGAATGTGATTCGGGGTGGAATTCCATGTTTAAAAATGTTATTATTAGCTGTTTTTAAAAATCGAGTGTTTTTGCTGCCCGAGGAAGAAAACGCGTGATGCCGCGGTCAGAAAAAAAGCTGCCGAGGAGCAAAAAAATTTTTTTTCTCAAATGTAATAACGGATGCTAGAATGTGATTCGGGGTGGAATTCCATGTCTAAAAATGTTATTATTAGCTGTTTTTAAAAATCGAGTGGTTTTGCTGCCCGAGGAAGAAAACGCGTGATGCCGCGGTCAGAAAAAAAGCTGCCGAGGAGCAAAAAAATTTTTTTTCTCAAATGTACTAACGGATGCTAGAATGTGATTCGGGGTGGAATTCCATGTCTAAAAATGTTATTATTAGCTGTTTTTAAAAATCGAGTATTTTTGCTGCCCGAGGAAGAAAACGCGTGATGCCGCGGTCAGAAAAAAAGCTGCCCAGGACGAAAAAAATTTTTTTTTCTCAAATGTAATAACGGATGCTAGAATGTGATTCGGGGTGGAATTCCATTTCTAAAAATGTTATTATTAGCTGTTTTTAAAAATCGAGTGTTTTTGCTGCCCGAGGAAGAAAACGCGTGATGCCGCGGTCAGAAAAAATGCTGCCCAGGAGCAAAAAAATTTTTTTTTCTCAAATGTAATAACGGATGCTGGAATGTGATTCGGGGTGGAATTCCATGTCTAAAAATGTTATTATTAGCTGTTTTTAAAAATCGAGTGTTTTTGCTGCCCGAGGAAGAGAACGCATGATGCCGCGGTCAGAAAAAAAGCTGCCCAGGAGCAAAAAAAATTTTTTTTTCTGAAATGTAATAACGGATGCTAGAATGTGATTCGGGGTGGAATTCCATGTCTAAAAATGTTATTATTAGCTGTTTTTAAAAATCGATTGTTTTTGCTGCCCGAGGAAGAAAACGCGTGATGCTGCGGTCAGAAAAAAAGCTGCCGAGGAGCAAAAAAATTTTTTTTCTCAAATGTACTAACGGATGCTAGAATGTGATTCGGGGTGGAATTCCATGTCTAAAAATGTTATTATTATCTGTTTTTAAAAATCGAGTGTTTTTGCTGCCCGAGGAAGAAAACGCGTGATGCCGCGGTCAGAAAAAAAGCTGCCCAGGAGCAAAAAAAATTTTTTTTTCTCAAATGTAATAACGGATGCTAGAATGTGATTCGGGGTGGAATTCCATGTCTAAAAATGTTATTATTAGCTGTTTTTAAAAATCGAGTGTTTTTGGTGCCCGAGGAAGAAAACGCGTGATGCCGCGGTCAGAAAAAAAGCTGCCCTGGAGCAAAAAAAATTTTTTTCTCAAATGCAATAACGGATGCTAGAATGTGATTCGCGGTGGAATTCCATGTCTAAAAATATTATTATTAGCTGTTTTTAAAAATCGAGTGTTTTTGCTGCCCGAGGAAGAAAACGCGTGATGCCGCGGTCAGAAAAAAAGCTGCCCAGGACGAAAAAAATTTTTTTTTCTCAAATGTAATAACGGATGCTAGAATGTGATTCGGGGTGGAATTTCATGTCTAAAAATGTTATTATTAGCTGTTTTTAAAAATAGAGTGTTTTTGCTGCCCGAGGAAGAAAATGCGTGATGCCGCGGTCAGAAAAAAAGCTGCCCAGGAGCAAAAAAATTTTTTTTCTCAAATGTAATAACGGATGCTAGAATGTGATTCGGGGTGGAATTCCATGTCTAAAAATGTTATTATTAGCTGTTTTTAAAAATTGAGTGTTTTTGCTGCCCGAGGAAGAAAACGCGTGATGCCGCGGTCAGAAAAAAAGCTGCCGAGGAGCAAAAAAAAATTTTTTCTCAAATGTACTAACGGAAGCTAGAATGTGATTCGGGGTGGAATTCCATGTCTAAAAATGTTATTATTAGCTGTTTTTAAAAATCGAGTGTTTTTGCTCCCCGAGGAAGAAAACGCGTGATGCCGCGGTCAGAAAAAAAGCTGCCGAGGAGCAAAAAAATTTTTTTTCTCAAATGTACTAACGGATGCTAGAATGTGATTCGGGGTGGAATTCCATGTTTAAAAATGTTATTATTAGCTGTTTTTAAAAATCGAGTGTTTTTGCTGCCCGAGGAAGAAAACGCGTGATGCCGCGGTCAGAAAAAAAGCTGCCGAGGAGCAAAAAATTTTTTTTCTCAAATGTACTAACGGATGCTAGAATGTGATTCGGGGTGGAATTCCATGTCTAAAAATGTTATTATTAGCTGTTTTTAAAAATAGAGTGTTTTGGGAGCCCGAGGAAGAAAACGCGTGATGCCGCGGTCAGAAAAAAAGCTGCCCAGGAGCAAAAAAATTTTTTTTCTCAAATGTACTAACGGATGCTAGAATGTGATTCGGGGTGGAATTCCATATCTAAAAATGTTATTATTAGCTGTTTTTAAAAATCGAGTGTTTTTGCTGCCCGAGGAAGAAAACGCGTGATGCCGCGGTCAGAAAAAAAGCTGCCCAGGAGTAAAAAAATTTTTTTTTCTCAAATGTAATAACGGATGCTAGAATGTGATTCGGGGTGGAATTCCATGTTTAAAAATGTTATTATTAGCTGTTTTTAAAAATCGAGTGTTTTTGCTGCCCGAGGAAGAAAACGCGTGATGCCGCGGTCAGAAAAAAAGCTGCCGAGGAGCAAAAAAAATTTGTTTCTCAAATGTACTAACGGATGCTGGAATGTGATTCGGGGTGGAATTCCATGTCTAAAAATGTTATTATTAGCTGTTTTTAAAAATCGAGTGTTTTTGGTGCCCGAGGAAGAAAACGCATGATGCCGCGGTCAGAAAAAAAGCTGCCCAGGAGTAAAAAAATTTTTTTTTCTCAAATGTAATAACGGATGCTAGAATGTGATTCGGGGTGGAATTCCATGTTTAAAAATGTTATTATTAGCTGTTTTTAAAAATCGAGTGTTTTTGCTGCCCGAAGAAGAAAACGCGTGATGCCGCGGTCAGAAAAAAAGCTGCCGAGGAGCAAAAAAAATTTTTTTCTCAAATGTACTAACGGATGCTAGAATGTGATTCGGGGTGGAATTCCATGTCTAAAAATGTTATTATTAGCTGTTTTTAAAAATCGAGTGTTTTTGCTGCCCGAGGAAGAAAACGCGTGATGCCGCGGTCAGAAAAAAAGCTGCCCAGGACGAAAAAAATTTTTTTTTCTCAAATGTAATAACGGATGCTAGAATGTGATTCGGGGTGGAATTCCATGTCTAAAAATGTTATTATTAGCTGTTTTTAAAAATCGAGTGTTTTTGCTGTCCGAGGAAGAAAACGCGTGATGCCGCGGTCAGAAAAAAAGCTGCCGAGGAGCAAAAAAATTTTTTTCTCAAATGTACTAACGGATGCTAGAATGTGATTCGGGGTGGAATTCCATGTCTAAAAATGTTATTATTAGCTGTTTTTAAAAATAGAGTGTTTTGGGAGCCCGAGGAAGAAAACGCGTGATGCCGCGGTCAGAAAAAAAGCTGCCCAGGAGCAAAAAAATTTTTTTTCTCAAATGTACTAACGGATGCTAGAATGTGATTCGGGGTGGAATTCCATATCTAAAAATGTTATTATTAGCTGTTTTTAAAAATCGAGTGTTTTTGCTGCCCGAGGAAGAAAACGCGTGATGCCGCGGTCAGAAAAAAAGCTGCCCAGGAGTAAAAAATTTTTTTTTTCTCAAATGTAATAACGGATGCTAGAATGTGATTCGGGGTGGAATTCCATGTTTAAAAATGTTATTATTAGCTGTTTTTAAAAATCGAGTGTTTTTGCTGCCCGAGGAAGAAAACGCGTGATGCCGCGGTCAGAAAAAAAGCTGCCGAGGAGCAAAAAAAATTTGTTTCTCAAATGTACTAACGGATGCTGGAATGTGATTCGGGGTGGAATTCCATGTCTAAAAATGTTATTATTAGCTGTTTTTAAAAATCGAGTGTTTTTGGTGCCCGAGGAAGAAAACGCATGATGCCGCGGTCAGAAAAAAAGCTGCCCAGGAGTAAAAAAATTTTTTTTTCTCAAATGTAATAACGGATGCTAGAATGTGATTCGGGGTGGAATTCCATGTTTAAAAATGTTATTATTAGCTGTTTTTAAAAATCGAGTGTTTTTGCTGCCCGAAGAAGAAAACGCGTGATGCCGCGGTCAGAAAAAAAGCTGCCGAGGAGCAAAAAAAATTTTTTTCTCAAATGTACTAACGGATGCTAGAATGTGATTCGGGGTGGAATTCCATGTCTAAAAATGTTATTATTAGCTGTTTTTAAAAATCGAGTGTTTTTGCTGCCCGAGGAAGAAAACGCGTGATGCCGCGGTCAGAAAAAAAGCTGCCCAGGACGAAAAAAAATTTTTTTTCTCAAATGTAATAACGGATGCTAGAATGTGATTCGGGGTGGAATTCCATGTCTAAAAATGTTATTATTAGCTGTTTTTAAAAATCGAGTGTTTTTGCTGTCCGAGGAAGAAAACGCGTGATGCCGCGGTCAGAAAAAAAGCTGCCCAGGAGCAAAAAAAATTTTTTTTTCTCAAATGTAATAACGGATGCTAGAATGTGATTCGGGGTGGAATTCCATGTTTAAAAATGTTATTATTAGCTGTTTTTAAAAATCGAGTGTTTTTGCTGCCCGAAGAAGAAAACGCGTGATGCCGCGGTCAGAAAAAAAGCTGCCGAGGAGCAAAAAAAATTTTTTTCTCAAATGTACTAACGGATGCTAGAATGTGATTCGGGGTGGAATTCCATGTCTAAAAATGTTATTATTAGCTGTTTTTAAAAATCGAGTGTTTTTGCTGCCCGAGGAAGAAAACGCGTGATGCCGCGGTCAGAAAAAAAGCTGCCCAGGACGAAAAAAAATTTTTTTTCTCAAATGTAATAACGGATGCTAGAATGTGATTCGGGGTGGAATTCCATGTCTAAAAATGTTATTATTAGCTGTTTTTAAAAATCGAGTGTTTTTGCTGTCCGAGGAAGAAAACGCGTGATGCCGCGGTCAGAAAAAAAGCTGCCCAGGAGCAAAAAAAATTTTTTTTTCTCAAATGTAATAACGGATGCTAGAATGTGATTCGGGGTGGAATTCCATGTCTAAAAATGTTATTATTAACTGTTTTTAAAAATCGAGTGTTTTTGCTGCCCGAGGAAGAAAACGCGTGATGCCGCGGTCAGAAAAAATGCTGCCCAGGAGCAAAAAAATTTTTTTTTCTCAAATGTAATAACGGATGCTGGAATGTGATTCGGGGTGGAATTCCATGTCTAAAAATGTTATTATTAGCTGTTTTTAAAAATCGAGTGTTTTTGGTGCCCGAGGAAGAAAACGCATGATGCCGCGGTCAGAAAAAAAGCTGCCCAGGAGTAAAAAAATTTTTTTTTCTCAAATGTAATAACGGATGCTAGAATGTGATTCGGGGTGGAATTCCATGTTTAAAAATGTTATTATTAGCTGTTTTTAAAAATCGAGTGTTTTTGCTGCCCGAGGAAGAAAACGCGTGATGCCGCGGTCAGAAAAAAAGCTGCCGAGGAGCAAAAAAAATTTGTTTCTCAAATGTACTAACGGATGCTGGAATGTGATTCGGGGTGGAATTCCATGTCTAAAAATGTTATTATTAGCTGTTTTTAAAAATCGAGTGTTTTTGGTGCCCGAGGAAGAAAACGCATGATGCCGCGGTCAGAAAAAAAGCTGCCCAGGAGTAAAAAAATTTTTTTTTCTCAAATGTAATAACGGATGCTAGAATGTGATTCGGGGTGGAATTCCATGTTTAAAAATGTTATTATTAGCTGTTTTTAAAAATCGAGTGTTTTTGCTGCCCGAAGAAGAAAACGCGTGATGCCGCGGTCAGAAAAAAAGCTGCCGAGGAGCAAAAAAAATTTTTTTCTCAAATGTACTAACGGATGCTAGAATGTGATTCGGGGTGGAATTCCATGTCTAAAAATGTTATTATTAGCTGTTTTTAAAAATCGAGTGTTTTTGCTGCCCGAGGAAGAAAACGCGTGATGCCGCGGTCAGAAAAAAAGCTGCCCAGGACGAAAAAAAATTTTTTTTCTCAAATGTAATAACGGATGCTAGAATGTGATTCGGGGTGGAATTCCATGTCTAAAAATGTTATTATTAGCTGTTTTTAAAATCGAGTGTTTTTGCTGTCCGAGGAAGAAAACGCGTGATGCCGCGGTCAGAAAAAAGCTGCCCAGGAGCAAAAAAAATTTTTTTTTCTCAAATGTAATAACGGATGCTAGAATGTGATTCGGGGTGGAATTCCATGTTTAAAAATGTTATTATTAGCTGTTTTTAAAAATCGAGTGTTTTTGCTGCCCGAAGAAGAAAACGCGTGATGCCGCGGTCAGAAAAAAAGCTGCCGAGGAGCAAAAAAAATTTTTTTCTCAAATGTACTAACGGATGCTAGAATGTGATTCGGGGTGGAATTCCATGTCTAAAAATGTTATTATTAGCTGTTTTTAAAAATCGAGTGTTTTTGCTGCCCGAGGAAGAAAACGCGTGATGCCGCGGTCAGAAAAAAAGCTGCCCAGGACGAAAAAAAATTTTTTTTCTCAAATGTAATAACGGATGCTAGAATGTGATTCGGGGTGGAATTCCATGTCTAAAAATGTTATTATTAGCTGTTTTTAAAAATCGAGTGTTTTTGCTGTCCGAGGAAGAAAACGCGTGATGCCGCGGTCAGAAAAAAAGCTGCCCAGGAGCAAAAAAAATTTTTTTTTCTCAAATGTAATAACGGATGCTAGAATGTGATTCGGGGTGGAATTCCATGTCTAAAAATGTTATTATTAACTGTTTTTAAAAATCGAGTGTTTTTGCTGCCCGAGGAAGAAAACGCGTGATGCCGCGGTCAGAAAAAAATGCTGCCCAGGAGCAAAAAAATTTTTTTTTCTCAAATGTAATAACGGATGCTGGAATGTGATTCGGGGTGGAATTCCATGTCTAAAAATGTTATTATTAGCTGTTTTTAAAAATCGAGTGTTTTTGGTGCCCGAGGAAGAAAACGCATGATGCCGCGGTCAGAAAAAAAGCTGCCCAGGAGTAAAAAAATTTTTTTTTCTCAAATGTAATAACGGATGCTAGAATGTGATTCGGGGTGGAATTCCATGTTTAAAAATGTTATTATTAGCTGTTTTTAAAAATCGAGTGTTTTTGCTGCCCGAAGAAGAAAACGCGTGATGCCGCGGTCAGAAAAAAAGCTGCCGAGGAGCAAAAAAAATTTTTTTCTCAAATGTACTAACGGATGCTAGAATGTGATTCGGGGTGGAATTCCATGTCTAAAAATGTTATTATTAGCTGTTTTTAAAAATCGAGTGTTTTTGCTGCCCCGAGGAAGAAAACGCGTGATGCCGCGGTCAGAAAAAAAGCTGCCCAGGAGCAAAAAAATTTTTTTTCTCAAATGTACTAACGGATGCTAGAATGTGATTCGGGGTGGAATTCCATATCTAAAAATGTTATTATTAGCTGTTTTTAAAAATCGAGTGTTTTTGCTGCCCGAGGAAGAAAACGCGTGATGCCGCGGTCAGAAAAAAAGCTGCCCAGGAGTAAAAAATTTTTTTTTTCTCAAATGTAATAACGGATGCTAGAATGTGATTCGGGGTGGAATTCCATGTTTAAAAATGTTATTATTAGCTGTTTTTAAAAAATCGAGTGTTTTTGCTGCCCGAGGAAGAAAACGCGTGATGCCGCGGTCAGAAAAAAAGCTGCCGAGGAGCAAAAAAATTTGTTTCTCAAATGTACTAACGGATGCTGGAATGTGATTCGGGGTGGAATTCCATGTCTAAAAATGTTATTATTAGCTGTTTTTAAAAATCGAGTGTTTTTGGTGCCCGAGGAAGAAAACGCATGATGCCGCGGTCAGAAAAAAAGCTGCCCAGGAGTAAAAAAATTTTTTTTTCTCAAATGTAATAACGGATGCTAGAATGTGATTCGGGGTGGAATTCCATGTTTAAAAATGTTATTATTAGCTGTTTTTAAAAATCGAGTGTTTTTGCTGCCCGAAGAAGAAAACGCGTGATGCCGCGGTCAGAAAAAAAGCTGCCGAGGAGCAAAAAAAATTTTTTTCTCAAATGTACTAACGGATGCTAGAATGTGATTCGGGGTGGAATTCCATGTCTAAAAATGTTATTATTAGCTGTTTTTAAAAATCGAGTGTTTTTGCTGCCCGAGGAAGAAAACGCGTGATGCCGCGGTCAGAAAAAAAGCTGCCCAGGACGAAAAAAAATTTTTTTTCTCAAATGTAATAACGGATGCTAGAATGTGATTCGGGGTGGAATTCCATGTCTAAAAATGTTATTATTAGCTGTTTTTTAAAAATCGAGTGTTTTTGCTGTCCGAGGAAGAAAACGCGTGATGCCGCGGTCAGAAAAAAGCTGCCCAGGAGCAAAAAAAATTTTTTTTTCTCAAATGTAATAACGGATGCTAGAATGTGATTCGGGGTGGAATTCCATGTTTAAAAATGTTATTATTAGCTGTTTTTAAAAATCGAGTGTTTTTTGCTGCCCGAAGAAGAAAACGCGTGATGCCGCGGTCAGAAAAAAAGCTGCCGAGGAGCAAAAAAAATTTTTTTCTCAAATGTACTAACGGATGCTAGAATGTGATTCGGGGTGGAAATTCCATGTCTAAAAATGTTATTATTAGCTGTTTTAAAAATCGAGTGTTTTTGCTGCCCGAGGAAGAAAACGCGTGATGCCGCGGTCAGAAAAAAAGCTGCCCAGGACGAAAAAAAATTTTTTTTCTCAAATGTAATAACGGATGCTAGAATGTGATTCGGGGTGGAATTCCATGTCTAAAAATGTTATTATTAGCTGTTTTTAAAAATCGAGTGTTTTTTGCTGTCCGAGGAAGAAAACGCGTGATGCCGCGGTCAGAAAAAAAGCTGCCCAGGAGCAAAAAAAATTTTTTTTTCTCAAATGTAATAACGGATGCTAGAATGTGATTCGGGGTGGAATTCCATGTCTAAAAATGTTATTATTAACTGTTTTTAAAAATCGAGTGTTTTTGCTGCCCGAGGAAGAAAACGCGTGATGCCGCGGTCAGAAAAAATGCTGCCCAGGAGCAAAAAATTTTTTTTTCTCAAATGTAATAACGGATGCTGGAATGTGATTCGGGGTGGAATTCCATGTCTAAAAATGTTATTATTAGCTGTTTTTAAAAATCGAGTGTTTTTGGTGCCCGAGGAAGAAAACGCATGATGCCGCGGTCAGAAAAAAAGCTGCCCAGGAGTAAAAAATTTTTTTTTCTCAAATGTAATAACGGATGCTAGAATGTGATTCGGGGTGGAATTCCATGTTTAAAAATGTTATTATTAGCTGTTTTTAAAAATCGAGTGTTTTTGCTGCCCGAAGAAGAAAACGCGTGATGCCGCGGTCAGAAAAAAAGCTGCCGAGGAGCAAAAAAATTTTTTTTCTCAAATGTACTACGGATGCTAGAATGTGATTCGGGGTGGAATTCCATGTCTAAAAATGTTATTATTAGCTGTTTTTAAAAATCGAGTGTTTTTGCTGCCCGAGGAAGAAAACGCGTGATGCCGCGGTCAGAAAAAAAGCTGCCCAGGACGAAAAAAAATTTTTTTTCTCAAATGTAATAACGGATGCTAGAATGTGATTCGGGGTGAATTCCATGTCTAAAAATGTTATTATTAGCTGTTTTTAAAAATCGAGTGTTTTTGCTGTCCGAGGAAGAAAACCGCGTGATGCCGCGGTCAGAAAAAAAGCTGCCCAGGAGCAAAAAAAATTTTTTTTTCTCAAATGTAATAACGGATGCTAGAATGTGATTCGGGGTGGAATTCCATGTTTAAAAATGTTATTATTAGCTGTTTTTAAAAATCGAGTGTTTTTGCTGCCCGAAGAAGAAAACGCGTGATGCCGCGGTCAGAAAAAAAGCTAGCCGAGGAGCAAAAAAAATTTTTTTCTCAAATGTACTAACGGATGCTAGAATGTGATTCGGGGTGGAATTCCATGTCTAAAAATGTTATTATTAGCTGTTTTTAAAAATCGAGTGTTTTTGCTGCCCGAGGAAGAAAACGCGTGATGCCGCGGTCAGAAAAAAAGCTGCCCAGGACGAAAAAAAAATTTTTTTTCTCAAATGTAATAACGGATGCTAGAATGTGATTCGGGGTGGAATTCCATGTCTAAAAATGTTATTATTAGCTGTTTTTAAAAATCGAGTGTTTTTGCTGTCCGAGGAAGAAAACGCGTGATGCCGCGGTCAGAAAAAAAAGCTGCCCAGGAGCAAAAAAAATTTTTTTTTCTCAAATGTAATAACGGATGCTAGAATGTGATTCGGGGTGGAATTCCATGTCTAAAAATGTTATTATTAACTGTTTTTAAAAATCGAGTGTTTTTGCTGCCCGAGGAAGAAAACGCGTGATGCCGCGGTCAGAAAAAATGCTGCCCAGGAGCAAAAAAATTTTTTTTTCTCAAATGTAATAACGGATGCTG